>NC_079202.1:9014338-9161076 GCF_026745355.1 Beta vulgaris subsp. vulgaris | reverse complement strand
AACAAACTGTACATAAACTTAAAAAAAAAATGAAAATTTTAAAAAAAAAAATTAAAAATTGGATAAGGTAAATGAAAAATCAAAAATAGGTTAAGGTAAATGAAAAATCAAACTTCAGTTACTCACATAATTGTGTTTTATTTTTCATTTTCTTCTTTATGTTTTTATTTTCATTCACTTATATTATTTGTTATTTTCCTTAGTTTGTACCTTTGTTGTCATCACCAAAAAGGGGGAAATTGTTGAACCCTAGTTTTGATTATGACAAAGAAACAAAGGAACAAACTAAGTAGTGAACTAATGAATTATTTAAGTGTATGGTGTGTAAGGTATCAATGCAAGGAACTGGGAGAATACGAAGTCAATGAAGAAGTCTAGAGAGGATTTCAAAGGCTAAGTAAAGAAGTTTCTATGTTGATACTGGAGCAAGCATTGGATCAAGAATAATAGAAGCTAGGCATTTTATTTTCTAGTTCCAATGTAAAGGAACAAAGAAAGAATGGTAAGGAACTGTGGCAGAATATTTGAGAATGAAGCGTTTGTTCCTTTGTAAGGAAGAACAAACTAAGTGACACTTAGCAAATATGTTAAAGGAACTGAACTAATATAAGGAACTAGACTTAGGCGTGTAATTAGTGTAACGGTTAAAATGATAATGGAGTAAGTCATGCCTAGATTATAGGAAATTAGTTATTTCTAATTTCAAATGATAAAATCAGTTTTAAAAAGAAAATCTATTTTGGAAAAGATTTTATTTGTCGGAAAATAAGAAAATAAATATCCAGTTGTTAGAAAGATTTTATTTCAAAGATATTATTTTCTTAAAGATTAGAAATTCAGATTTAAAGATAAAAAGAGTTTATAAAAACTGATTTTCGGATAATGCTCAAGGAACTCCTATTATTTAGGAGTAATGGCTGCATTTTATCCACGTTCATTTATAGTTCATGGGATCATGGGACATGATGTAAAACGTGTTCCTTAGGGGAAGGAACATCATGGGTAAATGGATTAAAACGTGTACTCTAACATTAATCCCACGTTCTTCATGATTAACACTATAAATATAGAAGTCTAGATAAGTTCCAAATTGTGTCTGACTAAGTAATTAAGTGAGTTTAACTTATTAAGTGTCAGTGCCTTCATTCTCTCATAATAGCCATTTGTTCTTTGCCTTCTTACTCTAATTCCACTAAGCTTATTTCGATCAATTGTATTTTGGTTTTTGGGGTAAGGGAACTTTGAGTGAAGTTCTGTAAGAGAAAGGCTTTGAGTGAAGCTTGTATGTGTGAGAAAACTTCAAGTGAAGTTGAGAGGAACTGCTGTTAAGGGAACAATGGTTCAGGAACATGAGTTTAGGAACTCAAGGTGTGGCTCGAGTTAGAATTAGGTTGTAACAGAGTTGTTTGGCCTAATTAGTGAAAGTGTTGAGTTTAAAATCCCTAGTGGTCGAGGTTGTTTCTTCTTGTTGGGCCCAAGAAGTTTTTCCTCGTAAAAATCCCTTGTGTTCCTTTAGCTTCTTTATTCGTTTAAGTTTTAATTTCCGCAAAAAGTTACGTTTATTTCTACACCTACAATTCACCCCCCCTCTTGTAGTGTTCCTAGGGAAATAACAATAAGGAAGGAAAGGAAATCCTCTCGAGCGGTTTATCTTTGGCAGTTCAAGAGTCGCCAACTGCAAAAAGGTAGTTTTTTGTTTAAAATGCCGTTTTAATTATAACCGTTGGTCCCATTGTCATGATTACTTTTAGTTGGCATAAATAACTAAGGCGGTTTTTAAACAACTCAATCCCTACTTCCGATTTCATCAAATCTTTCTCTCTCTTTAAGTAAGGCAACTTCCTTAACTCTCTTTATTCTATCCGCTGAAAAATCGATCGCTAACACCAGGTAATTTCGCACTTTCTCGCTCATTTTTCCCTTTGATTCGCTCTATCTTTTCTTCTTCTACCGTTCTCATGGCTCCGAGTAGACGCAATATTAGGACTTTTGTGAAAAACCAAGAAAAGTCGAAAGGAAAGGAGAAAGCTGTAGAATTAAGGGTAGAGAATGAGGACGAATGTCAACGATGTCCGAAGAGGATCTTTTAAGGTTTTTCGACTTAGGAAATTTGCCTAAGAGTACTGTCATTAGGAATGCCGAACCTGACGAACCCCCAGAATCGTGTCCCCAAAAATGGGTAGTGCTTTATGAATACCCTTTCAAAATAGGTCTTAGGCACTAGTACAGAAAAGGTAATTTGCGTCGGATGTGAGGCGCCTATTTGCGTCGGACTTTGGTGCGACGCCAAAGCCCTCGACGCAAATGACTCATAAACGATTGCGTCGTATGCGGAAACGACGCAAATGGTTCACCTATTTGCGTCGCACATGTATACGGTGCGACGCAAGTGGATCTTGCCAGCCCAAATCACCAAGCTCAAAGGGTAATTTGCGTCGCACATCGCCTAGGGTGCGACGCAGATGAGTAATTTGCGTCGCACCTTGGGCCACGTGCGACGCAAATTGCAGTTTTTTTAAAAAAAAAAAAAAAATTTTTTTAAAAAAAACTAACAAATGCAGAAAATTCTACACAAATTCCATCATGAATCAGCAATAACGAATGCAGTAATTGAAAAGGAAATGAATACTGTACAAAAAAACTAATAACAATACAAACTTGAAAATCAACAGCCTCAAGATTTGGACAATGAATGTGTAGAGATAGAGGATTGAAAATCAAATAAAACTAATAACAATACTATACAAAAATTCGACCAGATCTGGAAAAATAAAAATGAAAATGCTTCGAATTTTAGAACATATATATTACAGTAATTCATAAAAACAAATCTATCAATAATAGTAAAAAAATGTTGGAGCTTCCTTCACATCTTGACCTTCCTTCTTGTTGTTATACTCCGAACACATCTGGAATTCACGAAAATTAAAAAAACGAAGATCTTCAAACAAGATCTGAAAAAATGACAAATTGGGAAAAATTAAAACAGGCGAATAACAAGAAAAAAAAAGTTACCTGGAGATTTTAGGATGAAAAAACGAGTTCTTCGAAAAATTCACGGAAATGAAAAAACGAGGTCTTCAAACAAGATCTGAATTCTGAAAAAAATGACAAATTACGGAAAATTAAAACAGGCGAAAAAAACAAGAAAAAGAAAAAAAATAAGTTACCTGAAGATTCGTTCGTTCGCTGAAGATTCTTTCGTTATTCGAAGTGTTGTTGCTGTTGTTGGTGTCGTCGACGTTGTTCGAAGTGTTGTTGGTGTCGTCGATGCTGAAGATCGCTCACTGAAGATCCTCAACCACTCAAATCCGTCTACTGGGCCATGAAACATAAAAGCCGGAGTTGTTCGTTGTTCTGTTTGTTCATTCGCCGGAGAGAGTTTGAGGGTGAGAAAGGGAGAGTTTGAGTGTGAGAGAGAGACGCGAGAGGGTGAGAGAGAGTGGCTGGAGTTTTTTTAGCGTTTGAGGGAGAGAGAGACGCGAGAGGATGAGAGAGAGTGGCGGGAGTCTTTTTAGGGTTTGGGAAAATTAAAAGGAGAGGGAGTGGCTCTATAATTGAGTGGGTGGGCTGATGTGCGTCGGATGGGCCAAGGGGTCCGACGCACATTAGCCTTTTGCAACGCATCTTTATATTGTGCGACGCATATTCTGCGCACTGCTGGAGAGATTTTTGTGATTTGCGTCGCACAGCTCCCTACATGCGACACAAATCCTAACTGTGCGTCGTTTCCGTGTCTGTGCGACGCAAATCATGGGACGCAAATCGTCCTTTTTCTACTAGTGAGGCTTCCTTTCACCCCCCTGCCAAGGGACTTGATGCAGATTTACCAGATCAGTCCTGGGAAAATCATGCCCCAAGTCTGGAGGATTGTTAGCGTCATCGATAGGGTGACAGCGTCTTGGGAAGAGGCCTTCACCCTTCACGACCTACTGTTGCACAATGAAATTAGGGTTAAAGCAAAAAATAGGATAGCTCTGCATGCAAAAGCAAGGTTAGAAACTCTGGTCAGGGGAATTCAGTCGAACGACAGGGGTTGGAAGAACATGTTTGTTTTTGTGAAGAGGTCGTCGCTAGGGGAAGCCGGGGCGTCTCTGGTCGGTGGCTGGAATACCGAAGGTGTGTTAATTTCCAGTTTTTCTATGTTCGTGACGTGTCGTTAACACCATTCTTACATCGTTTCTTCTGCAGGTCTTAATCCAAAACTATTGTCACATCGCGACGAGTCTCAGAGTCTCTGTGACAAGTTTCTGAAGGTGTCAGAGGACGACGGGCAGTTCAGAAGGGTTCTCTTTGCTTCTCAAGATAGTTGCTCATCTATGGCATCTGGTTAGTCCATCTGTCTTTTATTTCTAAGTAGGATTCTCTAAGGAAGGTCCTTGCGTTACTAACTCGCTCTGGTATTCTTGGACAGGTTCATGACAGTCGCGTCCTAGGGGGAGTTTGGATGTTCAAGCGCTAGCTGAGATGCTGCGCAAACGTAAGAGGGAATCTTCTGCTGACGCGACGTCCCTGTCGTCAGCGTCAGCAAAGAAGGACACGACAGTCGTCGTCCATTTGGACGATGAACACGACGTCACGTCTAAGACGCGCAAAACTGATTTCCTGGCCCCTCCCGACAAGAGCGGGCCTTCCTACTCTGTGACCGTCCCAAGTGACTTCATGTCGTTGGAACGGTCCATATGGCATGAAGCAGATAGGTTCCTCTTTCCTAGCGCAATGGAAAGGATCAAGGAACACACTCTTTCTCACATGATGTCAGATGGGCTGGAACTCCTATTTCAGGTATAAACTTCCGTCTTCCTTTTTCAGACACTATGCCTTCTTATGACAATAACTTGTGACTCTCTAAATGACGCGTATCATATATTTTTTGTGCAGTCTTCTCAACATCTCCTGATGGCTAAGAGGGAGATCTCCTCTCTGCTGAAAGGTCATCTGACCATGAAGCAGAGAATGGAGAAGGCTGAGTTGGACGCAAAGTCCAAAAGCGACGAGGTGGAGTCCTGCAAGAAGGCCATGGAGGACATGAAGAAGTCTTTGCAGAAGAATGAGGAGGAGCTGGAAGAGATAAGGCTGAGGGCGACTAGGTTGGAGGAGCCTTCTCGTCATGAGATCTCGACGCTCCAAGCGAGCGTCGATGCACAGAAGAACGAGCTGGACATGCTCGAGGCTGAGGTGAAGACTAGGGTCAGGGCGAAGCTGATGTACCAGTTCCTGATAAAGAAGACAGCATCATGGACGCCGCAAAAGGACATCGACCTATACATCCAATTCATGGGGTCAATGAAAGATCTTATGGATGAGGAGGACTTAGCTGCGACGGCGGATTCCACATCAAAGGTTGATGAAAACCCCCCGTCTTGTGCTGGATTCATAGCGTCAGATGTGCCTCCTGACCCTGAGACTGAGAAGGAAGCCCCAGCCGCTGTCTTGCCAACTGAAACGTCAGAGCAGAAGAAAGCTGAGAAGGTCTCTGACGTTTAATCTCCTACTCCCTTATGTCATGCCTCTTATCCTTTAACTTTTTTAATCAAACCGTGTTTTAAGTCACTCAAGGGAGTGACTGTTTGTATTATACTTTTGGGTCACCTAAGGAGGTGACCATAACTTTACATTACTAATGTCGTACTTTTTGGGTCGCCTATGGGGGTGACCATTTACTTCGTTGCTTCTGGATTTTTTTTTATCATAGATAATCTTATGTCTCTGCTGTGTGTCACATGCATGTGTCCTGGTCGTTATTCTGACGTTTCTAAAGGGTTAACCAGGCTTTCTATAGGCCATCTTTGGTCGCTCGGACGTATCGTTTGGACTTAATAAGAGTCATAATTAGTCATACGGACGTATCGTTTGGACTCAATGAAAGTCATAATTAGTCATACGGATGTATCGTTTGGACTCAGTAAAAGTCATAATTGGTCGTTAACACGTGGCGTTTGGATTAAACGACTTTCTAGAATACACATAGGAAATACATAAAACTTACATGTGCCCGTCAGGGGGATGGCTGAAATGTCACCAATAGCTATGATTTTAAAATGACTGTGCCCTTGTCGTTGCGTCGGCTGAGGCAATGGTGGAAATCGTCGGGACGTTCATGAGTTGAATGGGGACAACTTGCCTACAACTTCAACAAGTACCCAGTGAGAGAACACTATGGTCGCTAATCACCTAGCGACCCAATTATAACATTACCAACCAATCCACTTCTCTATGTATGTATATATATATATATATATATATATATATATATTGACTGAAAATGAAAACAAAGCTCACCACTTGGCTTTCAAAAGTAGTATCGTTTGAGGTGCGTGGCATTCCAGCTGCGAGGTACGGAGCTTCTGTCATGTCGAACCAATTGGTAAGCTCCATGGCCTACTACTTTACTGATTTGGTATGGCCCTTCCCACTTCTGGCCTAGTTTGCCAGCGTTAGCCTCTTGTGTGTTTTGAAACACTTTCCTTAGGACCCAATCTCCTTCGACGAAGGACTTGGCTTGGACGTTTTTGTTGAAGCTCCTCGCTACTATTTGCTGCTGTGCTGCCATGCGCACCAGCGCTGCGTCGCGCAATTCCTCAATGGTATCTAGGTCGTTAATCAACTCGTCGCGGTTCCGTCGCTCCGTCGCTAGGCTGCATCTCGCAGTCGGGAGGCTCACCTCTGTTGGCAGGACAGCCTCGCAACCATAGACTAAAGAGAACGGAGTTTGTCCGGTGGCGGTGCGTGGTGTCGTGCGATTAGCCCATAGGATGGAAGGCAACGCCTCCGCCCATTTACCTTTCTTGGCTGTAAGCCGCTTCTTCAAAGAGTCAATGATCGCTTTGTTGCTGGATTCGACCTGTCCATTGGCTTGCGGGTATCTCGGTGTTGACGTTAGCAACGCTATGCCCCACTCATCGCAGAAGCGTCTTGTTTCGTTGCTAATGAACTGCGACCCGTTGTCGCATAGTATCTCGGACGGACGCCAAATCTGCAAATGATGTTAGTGTATATAAAGGAGATCACTTCCTTATCACGTACCTGCTGAAAAGATCCTGCCTCAATCCACTTAGAAAAATAGTCAGTTAGTGCCAACATAAAGACCTTCTGTCCTGGGGCTGGAGGTAACTTACAACTATGTCCATGCCCCACTTCATGAAAGGCCAAGGTGTTAGAGTAGGATGCAAAGGTTCACAAAGTTTGTGCGTCATACCTGCATGTCGTTGACAACTATCACATTTGACAACATACCTTATTGCGTCCTTCCTCATTGTCGGCCAATAATAGCCCATGCGCAATACTCTATTAGACAAGTTGCACCCTCCTGAATGATTCCCACAGGTGCCATCATGCATGTCCTTCAGGACTTGCCCCCACTGCTCCTTTTCCAAACAACGTAGGTAGGGGCCTGCGGCGGACCGTTTGAAGAGTACTCCCTGAATGAGGACGTATCGCGATGCCTTGAACGCATTCTGCGTGCTTCCGCCTTATCTGTTGGAGTACATCATTAGCAAGGAAATCATAAAATGGTTTTGTCCAATTGACACTTACCTCGTCACTGTCGGGGTCGCTTCCTGATGCGGGACCGTCTATATTATGGACGACCCCACGACTGTCTCGAAGCTGGTTGGTCGTGGTTGCGACAGCGTCTCCAATACTCCTAGCGATAGCATGGTTTTTCAAGTGAACAATAGGGACGGACGTAAACGAAACGTCCCTTAAAGAAGATCCGAGGTTGGCCAATGCATCCGCTTGTGTATTTTGATCCCTAGGTATCTGCAAAATATCAAACGAATTAAATACTTTACTTTTAATCTGAGCTATTTCCAAATACATGGCCATTTTAGAGTCTTTTGCTGCGAATTCGCCTTTGACTTGGCTGACTATTAGCAGTGAATCGCTGAAGACTTTCAATGCTTTCGCTCCCATGTCTTCTGCTAACGTCATTCCGCTATGAGCGCCTCGTACTCGGCTTCGTTATTCGTCGCTCTAAATTCACAGCAAATGGCTCGTACTATCTTGCCCCCCTGTGGTGACTTTAGCACAATGCCTAGACCTGCGCCACGAAAATTAGAAGATCCATCAACGAACAATATCCAATAGTCGTCGTCTACTTGTTTAATCCTTGCGACTCCGTCGTCTGCGAGCTTTTCTAGCTCTAGGCTAAAGTCCGCCACAAAATCTGCCAAAGCTTGTGACTTGACAGCAGTCCTTGGATGAAACTGGATGTCGTACGCGCTGAGTGCTATTGCCCACTTGCTCATGCGACCTGTCAATTCGGATGTCGCACAACATACTTGATAGGATAATTAGTCATTACGACTACAATATGCGTTTCGAAATAATGCCTAAGCTTCTTAACAACTACGACTATAGCTAAAATGAGTTTTTCTAATGAAGAATACCTGGTCTCCGCGTCTAGCAGAGACTTACTGACACAGTAAATTGGTAGCTGCTGGCTCTCCGCCTCCCGCGTCAGGACAGTGCTGACGGACACGTTACTTACCGCGAGATAGAGCTGCAACGTTTCCCCGATGTTTGGCTTTGACAGCAATGGCGGCGTCACCAAATAGCTTTTCAGCCTTTGCAGCGCGTCTTCATGTTGTTGCATCCATTCAAAGCCCTTGTTCTTTCTCAGGACGTCATAAAATAGATGACACTTCTCAGATGACCGGGATATGAAACGATTTAGCGCGCCACGCGACCGGTCAACTTTTGCACTTCCTTGACGCTTCGTGGGGACTGAATGTTGATGATGGCTTTTATTTGATCTGGCTGGCCCAATTCCTCGCTGCGTCACGACGTACCTAGAAATTTTCCTGCGGACACTCCAAAGGTGCCTTAGTAGGATTTAATTTCATGCCATACCTTCGTAATACGTCGAAAGCCTCCGACAGGTGTTGAATGTGATCGCCTGCTTGCTTGGATTTGACGAGCATATCATCGATGTACACTTCCATGGTGTCACCCAGTTGATCTTTAAACATTTGATTAACTAGTCGCTGATACGTGGCACCTGCATTTTTCAAACCAAAAGGCATAACCTTGTAACAATATATACCTTTATCATGACAAACGCGGTCTTTTCTGGTCGTCCGGATGCATCAATATTTGGTTGTACCCGGAATACGCGTCCATGAACGTTAAAAGCTCGTGACCGCCGTGCGTCGACCATTGCATCTATATGAGGAAGAGGAAATGGATCCTTAGGACATGCTTTGTTTAGGTCTGTGAAGTCGATGCAGACTCTCCACTTTCCGTTCTTTTTGCTGACCACCACGACGTTAGCTAACCAATCTGGGTATTTTACTTCGCGGATCTTTCCGGTATCGATCAATTTCTGGACCTCATCATTGATGACTGGTTCCTTTCAGGAGCGAACTTGCGTCTTTTCTGCTTCAAGGCTTGTGAGCGGGATCGACGTTGAGCTTATGCGTGATAAGTCAGGACTGATACCTGTCATATCTTCATGGGACCAAGCAAAACAATCTTGGTTAGCTTTCAGAAATCGATTAACTGACCTCGTATCTCTTGTGACAATGTCGCTCCGATTCGAACGACGCAATCGGGGATGGATGGATCGAGCATACTTCATCCACGTCCTGCTCGCTGGGCGCGTCGGGTGCTGACCCATCCTTTAATTGCTAGATAACTGCTTTTGGGGGCTTGAGTGACGAACTATAGCATTCCCTGGCAGACTTCTGCTCGCCCTTTATTTCTTGGATCCCCCATTTGGTAGGAAACTTCAGCGACTGATGATAGGTTGAAGGGACGGCCTTCATCTTGTGTATCCATGGGGTACCGAGAATGATATTGTATGCTGACGGGCAATCCACGACGTTGAACCTGGTTGGGAGGTTGACGCCTTTGGCTAGCGTTGGCAGCGTGATCTCCCCGACAGTATGTTGGGCCTCTCCACTGAAACCTACTAAACCAATCGATTTTTTAGTAATATCTTTATCACACAGACCCATACCTTCGAGGGGCTTTTGAATATGATGTTGGCTGAGCTGCCCCCATCGACCAACACTCGCTTCAACAGGCAGTTGCTGACAGTCAGGGATATGACTAATCCGTCATGATGCTCCACGTCGCAGACGTCTCGTCATCAAAGGTTATGCCATCGCTTCGAGCTTGCGCTCCTCGCTGACCTGCAAGATTTATAAACGGCGGACGAGGGGGTGCCCTCTCTTGCTAGCCTTTTGGCTGCGGAATACGTTAGTCCACATACATCGGATCCACCAAAAATGACGTTAATTACCTTTACTGTGTGCGGGCGACGCAGGAGGGTCGGATTGCGCGGTATTTTTCCAAAGGACGCTTTACCTTTGTCGCTCAAAAGGTCCTTAAGGTGCCCCTTATTGAGCATGAACGCGACTTCGGGTCGCAACGCAATGCACTCCTCCGTCTTATGACCATGATCATGATGGAACTGACACCATTTTGACTGATCTTTTTGCGCCTCCGGGCGGTCGCTCTTCTTCGGCCAACGAACTGGTGCTCCTATTCTAGCTAAGGCATTCAGAACGCCTCCGACGTCGACGGAGAACCGTAGGAATCTAAGCAGGGAAGGTTGGCGACTCCGTCCTTGTGCTGTTACCTGCACTTTCTGCGATGGTAGTAACATTGTTTACCTAGTTTGAACGGCTGTAGGGGTGACTTCGCCAGTTGTTCTTCTTAGGGACGAAGGTTTTCCGATCAACGGGAGTATCCGGCGCACGTCGGGTGGATATGGTGTTGAGGATGGCGTCGTCTTCCTCCAACCTCATTTGTGCTAATGCTCGCGACTTGACTTCCTCGAACGTCTGGCACGGGTACTTCGTCAGGCGATTGTATAGCTTCGACCGCAAGATTAGTCCTTTCCTGAAACATTCAATAGCAGTCTTAGTATCAAGATTTTTAATGCTAATCATTTCTTTGTTAAAGCGATTATAATAATCGCGAACGGATTCTTTGGGTCGACGCCATATAGGTCGCTGTTTGCTTTTCCAGGCTGCGACTGCCTTCAAACTTCTCATAGAACTTATTGACGAGGGTGGAGAAATTGCCAATGCTTCCTGGCTTGAGAGATCCCAACCACTTGAGAGCGGGACCGGTGAGCGTCCGAACGACTTGCACATGCATGCCTCTACCAGATGCCAGGGGATCGACGCTTGCCACATCCGTTGTTTGATTCGCGACGTGGTCTCCGGATCGGTTGAACCATCGTAAGTAGCAGCTAAGGTAGGCAGGTTGAGCTTTTTGGGGAGCACGCTCTTGAGATCCATCAACGAACGGTGACTCTGCGTAGCCGTCGGGGTGCTCCACGATGCCTGGTGTTGGGGCTCCGGGGAGCTGAGACATGAGCTTCATCAAGCGCCTGTTCTGCTTTTCGATCTGAGTCAGGCGCTTTGTCATAAGATTTGTTTCTTCTCCACCATGGTCGTTTCCTTCATTGTTCAAGGGCTCTTCGTCCTCGGGCTCTTCATCATTTTTAGGTTCTTCGTCATCCGACTCAGAGAGATTCCCCTATAAGGGATGTCGTTCAGATTTTCTCGACGCGGGCTTTCGAGGCTTGGACGATGCTAACTCCTCTTGTAATTTCTGGATCCTCTCCTGCGATGTCGTAAAGTCGGTAGTTAGACGCTCGTTAGCTTGCCTCATTTCGAGCATCTCTGCTCTCATTTGCTCGTACTGCCTTTGCATTTCCTCGAGGTTAGGTGTTTCTCCCATTTGACAGATTTTGAATAGTAGATGGTCTGGTTATGCCCCACGGTGGGCGCCAAATTGTTAATTCTAAAATTTATCACTAACGATGAAATTGAAGTTTGTGGGATGTGTCAACCAGATAGTGTTAAGGTCAATGCGACGAAAGAATGCAAAGGGGAGTCAAAGGGGATGAACACACAAAAATGGTGACGCGGAAAACCCCAATGAAGATGGGTAAAAAACCGCGGTGGTTAGAGATCCACCAAACTAATATCGTTCACTATCTTTCTTTGTGACTGAGTGTCATTTACAAGAATGCCAAGTTGACCTTAGTGTCTTTCTCACAATGTTGCGTAAAAAACATGAAAATGACCTTTCTCTCTCTTTTCTATGCCTTCTCTTTTCTTTGGCTCTTTCCCAACGAATACAACAATAAATCTACTCATTATTACATTGATTTCCTAGCTTAAATCACGACGATCTCCTTCACTTATGCACCAACGTCTTGACTCACGCTCCTCAACGGCTGAATTTATGGCTTGTTAAACTCTTCCCTTATTTAGCCGGACCGTTACTCATTTAATGTTCCAGCTTAAAATTCCACGTTGCCTGCTACATCTTCGGGTCTGATTTTCTTCGCCACTGTGCCATACGTTGTCATGTCATCGTGTCATTGCGTCCTTGCGTCAATGTCAACCTGTAAAAAATTCAGCCATAACAACGCTCTTCACCGATAGCCTCTATTCATATGTTGTTAAGTCATGATACCCTAACCACGCGACTTATACAAATGTAACATAAATTTATTAATCATACAAATGTTCTAAATCTCCAACAATCCTCCCCCATTTAGAGTATTTAAAAGATTATTGCACAATATCACCATAACAAAACAATCTCATGCATAAATTAAAGTGTAGAAAGACTTGAACTTCCACTTAGTATAATACACATTCAAAGCATTCATATTCAAATGGAGTCGATAAACGATTGAAAAATTAGCAACACATAATAAAAACTTGAAGATATTATACACAAATTAACTACTTATTCTTAATATAAACTTATGACTTAAATCCATATATATGTCCATCTTAATTCATAAGTGCATCAAAGTTATGCCCTACTAGCTCTTTGAATCGGCAAAACTTCGCACTTAGATAGGTAGATCTCTTAGAAAAACATTCTCCTGTGATAAAGAACGGTGTCACGAGACCTATTAAGCTTAAACAACCTCTTATACCATCACAAATTTAAAGAACTTTACCTTGAATGTTCATATAGGTTTTTTCATCATCATATAAGATTCCCCTACACGTGATTATCAATGGGAACCAATGCTAAACTCATTGCCATCAGATCATACTTAGTTCTCACATAGTCAATAGCTATAACACTATCTTTGATAAGTCCGTGGACATAACTATGTCTCACACCAATGTGTCTTGCTTTATCATTATACACTTGACTATAAGCTCTTGCCAATGCTGCATCACTATCACAATGCATAGCAATAGGTGATATTAGTTTTGGCAACAAATTTATCTTAAACATGAGATCCCTTAACCACTCGGCTTCTTTGATTGGCAATGATAGAGTAATAAACTCTGATGTTATTGAGGAATCATCAATAAAATTTTGTTTCTTGGAATCCCAAGATATATCACCTCCCCCAAGGAGGAATACCTATCCACTTGTGGAGGAATGATCTTTTCTATTAGAGATCCAACTTGCATCCGAATACCCTTCCAATACCGAAGGATATCCACTATAAGACAAACCATAATCCAGGTCATCCTAAAATACTTTAATACACGAGAATAGCTTGCAGTGTTTGATGCTAAGATTAATTTCCCCACCACAAACGCAATATCTAACTTAGTACTCGTCATAGCATACATCAAACCACCTATAACACTCAAAACTCAAGTTGAGACACGACATTACCATCATTTGGTAACAATTTTTCACTTGGGTCCATAAGAGTTTAAACAAGAGAGCAATCACTAACATTAAACTTCTTGAGCACTTTCTCCATGTAAGAAGATTGTGACAAGATAAACTTTTCATTGTTTCTCTTAATCCTTATATTTAAGATGACATTCGCCAACCTAAAATCTTTCATGGAGGATTTTGAATATAGAAAATATTTTGTCCACTTAACTTGTGATAAATCCGTTCCTAAAATCAACATATCATTTACATATAGACAAATCATGACACCATTGCCGTTGTCATCAAATTTGCTTTACACACAATTGTTTGAATTGTTCAATTTCAAACCATTTGACAGCACAACCTTACCAAATTTTTGATGCCGTTGCTTTGGTGCTTGTTTTAGCCCATACAAAGACCTAATCAACTTGCATACTTTATGCTCTTGACCTTTCACGATAAACCCTTATGGTTATCGCATATAAACCTCTTCTTCTAGTTCTCCATTCAAGAAAGTTGTCTTGACATCCATTTGATGGATTACAAGATTATGAATATTCGCAAGAGCTATTAACAACCTTTTGGTGGAGATTATAGCAACTGGTGCATATGTATCAAAATAATCAATATATGATTTTGGTGAGAAACCTTGAGCCACTAGACGGGCCTTTAATTTATCAATAGTCTCAACACTTAGATTTTCTTCTTGAAAATTCACTAACACCTGATTGGTTCACACTTGGGAGGTAAATCATCTAGAACCCAAGTGTTATTTCCCATGATGGAATCCATCTCATCATCAATTGCCTCTTTCCAAAAAGCGACATCTTTTGACCTCACAGCCTCATTGATATTAAAGGATCCTCTTCCACATTTAACATATATGGAAACTTTGTCATTATAGAATTCCTTGATCCTTCAATAAAATATACATGAAAATCTGGGACGAAAGATTTCTCTTTTCTCGCCCTTTTACTTCTTCTAGGAGGCGATGATGTTGGTGCAACATTCTCATCAAGAGTTTGTTCATCAACTTCTTGATTAATATTAGATTGATCAATTTCTTGAACATTGGTATTAAGAGTAATATCCTTTAGTTTGAGAATTGATGAATATCTCCAGTTTGGTTTTATTTTATACCAAAGTTTATATGGGGTAACCTCGTTGTTTTTCATTTGAGCTCGGTTTAAAATATGACAAGAATAGCTTCTCCCCAAAACCCATCACACAAACTCAAATATAATAGCATAAATTTACCAATTCTTGTAAAGTTCTCTTCTTTCTTTCCGTTATACCATTTTGTCGTGGTGTATAAGCCGTGGTAGTTTCATATATTATAACCATTCTTAGAAAATATTTGGGTTATAGTATTCACCACCTTTATCGATTCTAAACTGTTTAACCTTGTCACTTAGTTGCCATTCAACTTCATTCTTATAGATCTTAAATTTATCAAGGGTTTCATCCTTAATAAATAAAAGGGTTTTTTGTCCAAAACCCCCTTAACTTTTGGACATTTTGCGAGAAACTACCTTAAATACACAGAATTGTCCAAAACTACATGAATTGTGCAAAACCATTGTTGACCACTACCTTACCCCCGTTGACCGTGGTTTTCAGCCCTGAAAAACCACGTATCTAGCACGTGCGGCAGTTTTCAACCCAAAAAACGTTCATCCCAGCCCTGGCCGCCTTAACCACCCTACCCCACCCTTTTTCCATCCTAACCAACCACCCCCACCCTGTTCGACCCTCCCCCAGCCACCCCGCCCCTTTTCGCCCCCAATTCGAACCCCATTTCGACCATATCCCACCCAATTCAAACCCCATAGGGTGGATTAGGTTTAAAGGTGGGTTGGGTTAGATGTCGTGGCTTAATTTTGGTGAGGACGGGCTGGGTTCGTTAGGCGGTGGTGGTGAGGAGGGGCTAGGTTCGTTGGGCGGCCGTGGTGATGGTTGAAAGGGGGTGTGGGAGGCTGGGGGAGGGTCGAGCAGGGGTAGGGGTGGGGGTGGTTGGTTAGCCTGGAAAAGGGGTGGGGGGTAGGGTAGTTGTGGCGGTTAGGGCTGGGATGGGCTTTTCTTTGGTTAAAAACCGGCGCACGTGCTCGGCACGTGGTTTTTCGGGGATGAAAACCACGGTCAACGGGGGTAAGGTAGTGGTCAATACCAGTTTTGTACAATTCAGGTAGTTTTGGACAATTTTGTGTATTTAAGGTAGTTTCTCGCAAAGTGCCCAAAAGGTAAGGGGGTTTTGGACAAAAAATCCTAAATAAAAAGTATACATAACAAAACCGTGAATTATCATCAATAAATGTTATCATGTACTTTTTGTTCCCTGTGGAAGGAGTGCTATGGAAAGCGCATAAATCTCTATACACTAAATCAAGCAATTAAGTATCATTTTCCACATTATTTGGAAAAGATTTCCTTGTTATCTTTGCTAACATGCATGTTCTACACTTCTCTATTCTTGGCTCAAAAGACAGAATTAAATCATGTTTAAACACGGAATATAACTTTTTATAGTTAAAATGAACAAGTATATTATGCCATAGAGAAGAATTATCATTGACAACAAAGCAAGTGTCTTTCATTGCATTAGAGAATACGAAGTTTCTCCCCTCAAAAAAAAATACAAAGTTTCAACATTACCATTAGAAAGATAACCAAGTCCTACAAATATACCATCCATAGACAATATGAATTTATTCGCTTCAAACACCATTATGAAACCTAAATGATTCAAGGTAGCACCAGAGACTAGATTTGTCCTATGTTCCGGAGCATACAACACAACTTTTAAAATACGAGGCTTTCCGGAACTAAAAACTAATTCTACGATGCCTAAAACTTGAGCTGTAGATCATTTCCCATGTAATAAATTTCTCCATTGTCAAGCTCCTTGAAGGTATGAAATAGAGATCGCTCCTTGCATATATGTGTTAATGATCCTAAATCAATCCACCATGAACAATCATCTTGTACCAAAAGATTTCTGAAATCATACACATAAAATTCATATTTGAATTTAGTGAAACTTGTGTACACATACCTTCTTTGGTATGGGTTTGGCTAGACTCTCCATTTCCACCATTCTTTTTGTGCATTCTTTCAAATGGTGCAATCCTTCTTGAAGTGACTGTGTCTGGGCATACCACATTGGTCGGCTAAAATATACCTACAATTTCGGCAAGTGTACGGGTCAAGTATAATAGTATAGGTGAGCAAGGTATTGTTTCCCACAATGAGGTATAATCAATTACCAAATTAAGAAACATTAATGTTATTTAAACGATCCGGAAATAGTGAATGATGGTGATAAACTAAACTACTAAAAATAAGAACTAAACTAATTCTGACTCTAAAAATGCCAAAAAATAGGTATAACCAAATATGAAAGATAGTTCTAAGACTTAGATTTCGGCAATTACATTCTACAATGAAATTAAACTAGTTGTTGGATTAAAAACTATTGTACTGCAATGATCGAATTTCCTATGATATATTGTCTCCTCTTCCAAGGTAGAAAACGTGTATTTATACTAATCTTACGCCTACTTTCGTGGTCATAAAAATTAATATAAACCCATTATGAACGAGAAATTCATATAAAAGACCACCACAAGTTTATAACTATTCTTAAAATTATACTACTTGACATTTGATAATCCCATGAACTGATATTGAACTTTCACTTCCGCTAAAAATCCAATACCTTAAACATATAATCAACAAGCCAAATTAATCATATGAAAGCAAATCAAGATTATCAAATTGCAATTGTAATAACCAAACCAAATAACTTAATTCAAATCATTGACAGAAAAAAAATAATATATCTAGTCCTAGAACATAGAAATTTAGCTAGACATAACAACTAAATCAATCCAACTAATTGAGAATAAAAATATGAAATTAAGCATAATAATAACAAGATTTAATAATATAAACTAAGAGAAGAGAGAAAGAACCTCAAGATTTAGATGAAGAATCAGATGAAACGCCCTTGCTCCTGCGCTGGTGTCTCACCTCCGCTCTCCTCTGTTCATTCATTTCTCTTTGTTTTGTTGTGCGTCACTCTGGAGTCTTCCTCTGCCTCTGTAATCTCCTATTATCTTTAGTATTTCTTGTCCTCCTTGTATTGTTTGTACCAAGGGTTTTATATCCTCCTCTTTAAATTGTTGTCTCTTGGCCCAACAACCTTTCTAATAGTTGTTGCGTCACTTAGGGTATAGAAACCCAAAGTTTTCCTCTGGGTGCATGCTGTGTGTTGTTAATAATATTAGGATTCATATTTTTTTTGTTTATGTTGTGTTGCCACCCTTCTTGTTATAAGTGGGCTTCATCAAATTTTTATTTTGTTTCCTCTATACTTGTATCACTTTGTACCTTTATGAGCAAATAGGCAATTAGGTATTACATAATCATTAGATAGAAAACATATAAAATAACCTATAAACCCTCCATTTTTTTTACTTACAACACTTTTCTAAAAGGGAATAAATAATTACTTGCAACGCTTTCTACTTTTGCTTTTCCTTTCTCTCTATATCTCTCCCGTTACATAGGGCCCTCTCTTTTTTTTTCCTCTTTACCTCTCTCTTACCCAAATTTTGCATTGGAGTTGATGAAAAAAAAGTGTTGCAAGTAAAAAAAAACGGAGGAAGTAATGAAAAGGTATAAAATGTACGTAAAATAAGCACTTATCACACATTCCCAACAACCTCCGTCAACACCTCCACTGTACTTAGGCTTCTTCCCATTGTTACATTTGGTGAAATTGTTAGCCCTCTTCTTAGTATTAGACACTAGTGGAAAAATAAGGAAGGGATGCGCTAAAAAAGGCCCCTAGGGCTGCGTATTTTAACAACAGCCCTTTCCATAGCAGCCCTTCACTTATTAAGTAGCGCTACGCTTTTTACCTAAAAATGCAGCCCTTCTACAAGTGAAGGGTTGCGTTTTTAGGTAAAAAGCGCAGCCCTTTTAGACCAAAAAAATTTTGAAATAATATAGTTTGATAAAGCAGCAGCAACAACCAAAGGCGTTTAAATGCAAATCCAGAATTGAAATTAAAATTTAGATTTTTATTGATTCTGATGAATATCATACAACCAAAATAATGTAATATACAACTGAAATTAAATAACAGATATAACAAAATAATGATTATACCAGAAATCTTAGTGCTGAAATGAAAAAAAAAACGGAAATAGAATTTTAGCCTTCACGGAAATTGGATCTTGCCTAAAGGACCTTTTCGGCAAGCAATGAAAAATCTCAAAACTAGAACAAGTAATTTCCATAGTAGCAAGTGTGCCCTTGAGTATACTAGCATCAAAAGTTTTTTTGCACCATTTGAGATAGCAGCCAGGCCTTCATACTGTTCAGGATCGAAGTCATTCAAGGCTGTAGTGAGATATTCTCCAGCTGGGGTAGTTTTTGCTAACTCATTCCCAGGTTTAACCAAAGCAACTGCCAATTCCCCTTCACAACTGTCGACCCAGACACCACTTGAGGAGAACGCGCTGTACTGTTACTATTATTGCTCCTGGCCACAAACCGAAAGAAAATGTTTAATACGATAAATTCACTCATAACAAGCAAAGTAAGCAAGATTCATATGATGCGAAAGAACAGGAAAAGTCAGAAAACAGGCATCAGCAATTAAATCATCGAACAAGTAGAACAGAAAACCACCACTCTGCGGTAGCTCCATGACTTTTAAAAGCCGTAGTACCTCTTCAAAGTCACATTGCTCTTCTGCATCAATGGCATAAATAATTCCGTAGAATATACTTTGGATTCACAGACTAAAATTACAAGCACTGTTGATGAAGAAGATCGAAATCTTGAGGAGGAGAGAGAAATGAGTGGAGAGGAGCGAAGATATTCAAGAGAGAAACGCCGTTGTGAAAGAGGAGAGAGAGAATGAGATTGTGAGAGACGAGAGAATGAGGGAGGGAGGGACGGAGGGTTGGAGAAATAAACCCTAGCGCGCTTCTTTTAAGCCCAATGCACTTCTTTTCAAAATAAAATAAAAAAAAAGCCCATATAGGGCTGCGCTTGTCCCAAAAAACGCAGCCCTCCATTTAAAAGTGCTGCGTTTGACTAAAAAATGCAGCCATTCTCTTTACAGTAGGGCTGCGTTTTTTAGTCAAGCGCAGCCCTTTTTGTAAAGGGTTGCGCTTTTCTATAAAAAACGCGGCCCAGCAAGAAAGAAGGGCTGCGTTTTATTTAAAAGCGCAGCCCTTCCAGCGCATCCCTTCCTTTTTTTCCTATAGTGAGAAGTCTCCTTTGACTTAGCATCCTCCACCATGTTAACGGTGGAAGAATTAGGATTAACATCCTTCTGTTCATTTTGGACCCGAATGCCCTCTTCAATCCGAACATAAGCAACTAATTGCTCAACATTCATATCATCCGTCTTATGCTTTAAAGAATTTATATCATCCTTCGAACTTGGTGGCAATTTGTCAATTATAGAAGAAACAACAAAAGTCTCATCCATTACAATGCTGTGTTGCTTAAGACTCCCTAAGATTCTTTGTATCTCATAGAGTATACCATTTAAAAGTAATTAAAGTTACTGATAGGAAATTTTTGCTAGAAGCACTTTCACCATGTACTTACTTTCTAGTTCATCCCAAAGAATCTTAGCAGATTTAACACATTGACAAATATCAGATGAAACTTCAGAAATACCGTTAAGGATGTGAGCATGATATATATAATCATCATTCTCTCATTTGTTTCGCTTCATAATTGCTTCAATAGCTTCATTCTTTACTTCCTCGAGCTTGGTAGTTCTTAATTGGGACATATACGCCACGCTTAGAGAAGTAAGGAGTGAGGAAATGCATCTCCTTTTGCCATCTTTTGAAGCCAACACCTTCGAATTTGTCAAGTTTGTGGAAATTCACAAACATTTCAGGAATCGTAGACATCTTTGAATAATACTTCTTTTGGATTGTTAGAAGAAAAAAAAAAGCAGAACAATTATCTTCAAGATGAACACGATGAATTTGAATCTTCTAGGCATGTAAGCGCTTACCCAAAAGAAGTATTCCGACCCTACACTGAGCGTGAGTTGCATGAAATCCTCAATCGAGATACAAAGGAGAACAACAATGTTCTTGCTCACTAAGAACAATGTCAATGAATTGAGTACAAATGTGTGATGTATGTTTGTAATGATGAATTCTCTTGTGCTTGTGTTTGAGAGAGTTTTTCTAACCATTCAATATTATGAGAACAATCTCATATATATAGAGTAGCATTTCAAAGCCTAAACATATGAGCAAAAAGACAATAACCGTTCATGACAAACAAGCATCGCTTCACAAAATTGGAAAACTGATGAATTGGAGCTTACGCTCCCTTGTGGAGCGCACACTCCAAGGAGGAGCGGAACCTACTTCATGCAGCGGACGTTCCATGGCCCTGTTAAACCATTTTCACCAACTTCCAGCTTCCTGATAATTTTGAGCGAACGCTCTATCATAGGAGCGGACACTATTCACCGATAGGCTATATATCCTATGTTGTTAAGTCACGACACCTTAACCAAGTGACTTATCCAAATATACATAAATCTAATCATATAAATGCTCTAAATCTCCAACAATGACTATATTTTTACTTATAATAAAATCAAAATAATCGATGAATGTTAGTAGTTCATTTTCCAAAACAATAATGTAGGAAATAATAATGAAAAAAAAGGCGGATGGAGTATGTAGTATAATTTCAGCAATACATTACACTTACAAGATAAGCAATACATACTTTTTTGAGGTAGATAAGATAAATGACCCCTATTGAACTGACACCTCGTTCAGTTTTACCTTTTTTTTACGTCATCCATTCGAACTTAATTATAAATTATACACTTTAACATGTAATATTATACAACAAAAATACAATATCGCGACTACACAACAAAACAAAATTAAATTGGATTTCTCTATGCTCTTAGTTCTACGCGAGAGGAGATGCACATGTCGAAGAGTACCTAACATTTAGGATGATTCTAAGATGGCCTTTTTCGAAAAATGACCATGGAAGCAAATGAATGTGAGCCACACATTCTTGCTTATGGATCCCTTATTTCTTTTGTTTTTCCTTTTCTTTTAATTAAACCAATTTCTTTTAATTTTGTTTCTTTACCAAATTTATGAAAATAATTTCTGAAGATGGAAAAACTAATCCGAATTTCTTTTCACCAGCCAAACAGTGAATTTTGTTGGGAAAAAGATTTGGAGCCAAATTTTTTTTACCCATTTCTCTCTCTTCCTTATTCTTCATGTTCTTGGTGTTCTTCACCAAAAACTCAAAAACACTTGCTATTCCACCATTCTCAACCGAATTTATCCCAAAATTGACCCATTCTTCCACCTTCTCCCTCAATTTCGACCCCATCTTCCATCTTCTCTCTCCATTTCGAACTATTCTTCACCTCCATTGTTGAACTTAACCTCCATGCAAATCGACCTAAACTCTTCATCCGTAGATGAAATGGATGTATTTTACTTGAATATTTCGCATATAGTGATGAATTAATGATTTTCTATCTTTATTTGTGAATTTGAGTAAGATAAACTTGCAATTTATGAAAATTTTCCCCAAAAAAACATTTGGTTTTAGGAAAAATATAATGAAGGTGTTCGTGATCAAATTTCTCTAAACCAATGCAATTCACACTTTTATGCCATAATTTTTGGTTACATTTGAGTAGTTCATACTTTTGTTTAGCTACGTACTAGTTGCAAAAACGTTTCAAATTTTTCGAGACCTCCATGGAAGGTTGAGCTGCTTTTCCGTCTAAGGTATTGCAGTGTTTTGGTAATTAGTTAATATATTTTAGACATGACCAAACATAAAGATCTTTTTGTAATTACTAAACGTATTTTGGACAACACTAAAAATTAAATTAAGGTGTGTTTGAGATAGTTGCAATAAATCAATGCACTTCACAATATTACTAGGTAACATTTGCTTAGTAGATCATACTTTAGTTTAGCAATTACATGAAAAAAATTACATCATTTTCAAGACCTCCATTGTAGTGCAATATCACTGGTTTTTTGTGCAAGTTACTGCAGGATTTACGTAATTACTAAAGCTATCGCTAGTGGAGAAAAACGGAAGGGTTGCGGTCAAAACAGGCCTAAGGGCTGCGTTTTTGGCCAACAACCCTTTCCCTAGAAGCCTTTCCCTAAAAGTGAAGGGCTCATTTTAGGCCCAATCGCAGCCCTTCCATATTGGAACGACTGCGGGTTTTGGGCCTAAAACGCAACCCTTCTTTGTACAAAGGGCTGCGATTTTGACCATAGCCGCAACCCTTTTGACCCAAAAAAAAAATTTGGCAATTTTTTACTCCTAAATATATCAAGAAATTTACAACAAAAAATGTAAAAACGAATCAACAAACAAACAAAACGAATTTACTTATTAATAATCAACAAGAACATCAAATTACAATTTACAATAAAAAAACAACTTAAGGCACTAACTATTAAAAAAACAAACAATAATAGTTGAAATTATATATCAACACGAATGAACAAAAATAAAAAAAATGAAATTACATATCAACCAGAACAACAAGAAAAGTCGAAATTTACAGTAAGAAAAATGAACAAAAATGAAAAAAAAAAAAAAAAAAATGAAAAAACCGAATGAAAATGAAAAAACAAACGAAAATGAAAAAAAACGAACGAACATTAAAAAAAGCGATCGAAAATACAAAAGAGAAAAATTATAGATATGAAATTACATGAACATTAATCAAAACAAAGATCAAGAAATTATAAATCTGAAAAAAAGAAAAATTATCAGTGACGACGACGACGGCTTAAGCGGAGCTCGACCACGAGGAATAGATGAGCGGAGTTCGACCGACGGCAAGGAAACCCCATCTAAGCAGTAGCATCCACGGAGCGCCGGTGGTAGCAGGAGCACGATAAAGTCGCCGGTAATAGTAAAAAGAACGGCACGACTGCAATGGTGAGGCGGCCAGGAGGTGGCGGGCATCGAGAGTGTTGGTTGCTGCAGGGCTGCAGCTGGCAGGCGGAGGTGTGGCTGTAGTGCCGGCGGCGTGGTGTTGTAGCAGTGGACAAGGGAGGGTGAGAGAAAGGGGAGGAGGGGTGAGAGAAAAGAGGGAGAACGAAGGAGGCGTGAGATTGAGTTTGTGAGATTGAGTTTTAATTTGTGAGAAACCCTTAAGCCCCTGCAATTCCTTTTAAATTAAAGTTATTTTAAAAAAAGCCCAGAAAGGGCTGCATTTTTTAAAAAAACGCAGCCTTTTATTACTTAAAGGGATGCGTTTTTAAAAAATTGCAACCCTTTATTACTTATAGGGTTGCGGTTTTCGGCTAACCGCAGCCCTTCACTAAAAGGGTTGCGGTTTTTGCATTGACCGCAGCCCTTCGTAAACGAAGGGCTGCGGTTTTCGGACTCATCGCAACCCTTCACTATTAAGGGCTGCATTTTCCAAAAAACACAGCTTTGCGGCAGCCCTTGCGTTTTTATCCACTAGTATATTTTTGTTATGACTTAACATAATCACTATATATGCTAGATAATCACCTAATTAGATTAGGGTATTATTAAGAGTTTAAGTCATTACATAACATTTTTAAACCATTACCTAACATAATAATTGGCTTGGGTAACAACTTCAAATCATATAACTATAATATATATGATAACTGAATTGTATGGTTAAGATGTGGGTTATGCATAACCTAATCCATGAGGTGTTATGTGGTTTATATAATAAGATTGCATCGGGGTAAAACATTGCATTTTTTCCCTTTTTTCTTTTGCTTTCAAATGATTGAATTGAATGACTTTGGTGATATGAGAGGTTGATCGATATAATTTTTATATGAACATCGGATTGGAATGCTCGAACAATCTTTCGAATCCTTTGCATCGTAATCTAATGTCACTGGTCATTGTGCAATTTACTGTAGAATTCAGGTAATTACTAAAGCTATTTTAGTCATGACCTAATATAATCACTATATATGTTAGGTACTCAACTAATTAGATTAGAGTATTACCAAACAATTTAGGTCATTACTAAAATAATAATTGGCTTGGGCAATGGCCTCAAATCATGTAATATTAGGCCCAATCCCGTATCATTACTCATCAAAGCAATCTTATGTGGACTGGACAATCATGGTACTGGGTCTATTAGGCCCAATACTTTAACAAACCCTGTTTACTTGACTTTTAGGCCCCTATTGTCCCTCTTTGTACTAAAAATCTCAAATTAACACTAGATCATATGCTTTTAGATAATTACCAAACATGTTTTGATCATTACCAAACATATCCAATCACAATTTATTCCAATTACTCATCTAAGCAATCATATGGGAATTGGACAATCATGCCACTGGGTCCATTATTGTAACAACCCTCCTTAGTTAGCATCTTATTTAAGACTAACTCTAATTAATTAAATGAATAAGCTACTAATTAGAGATGCTGTTAGTACAGATTCCTAACCACCCTGCCCTTGGAAGGTTAACAACAATGGAAGCACATAATACCAAAACACAATCGAAAGAGAAACACGGTTAAATCGGTTTTTTAAGAGGAACTTGACATGCAACGGTTTTTGATTCGAAATCATGAAT
Organism: Beta vulgaris subsp. vulgaris; assembly: GCF_026745355.1. Classification (NCBI taxonomy): domain Eukaryota; kingdom Viridiplantae; phylum Streptophyta; class Magnoliopsida; order Caryophyllales; family Amaranthaceae; genus Beta; species Beta vulgaris. The sequence continues at coordinate 9,135,817 of NC_079202.1, read as the reverse complement.
CACAAAGTTTAATTAACATATTGAAATCACTTACTTATGACTCATTATCAAAACAGTAAGTTTCTCCACACAAAACATATTCGTAGCTCAATAATCTCAAAAGATAAGTATTATGACAAAAATTGAGAAAATCAGCTTTAACGGTGATTCTTGTGTAACTTAATTTGGTGTTTAGGAATTTAAACCTTGCTTAGAAACTCGTAGTACTCCTCCAGCAACCTCTTAAGACCTTAATAAACACATTCATCACCTTAAAGCTAATAATGAACCCAAAGAAATCAAATTTAAAGCCAATATACCTTATGCATGCTGAATTTAAGCCATGTCTCACCTTTCTTAGTTTTTCTTAAGTTTACAGTGCTGAAACCTCAAAACTAACGCCTACCCAGTATGAATAAGACCTTGAAGAATCTAGGGAAGTGCTTGCATGTGAAAAATTAGAGCAAAGAACCAAGGAAAACAAGCTGCCAAAATAGCCTGCTAGGACGCCAAATATGGCGTGAGAAGAAAGAGAGAGAAGAAGAAGAAGATGTTTTCTTGTGTTAGTTTGAGAGATGATTTGATGATACTGAATGAGGATCTTCCCCTCTCATATATGCAGAATGGGTAAGGGCAAACTTGTCATTTTCGGTTTAGTATTAGGGGTAAAATCGTCCTTTCACTCGCTTATGTACTAACCAGATTTTTCCAAAGCTTTTAGTTGGATTTTCTTCCTTAATTCCTTCCTAATCCTTAATAATTCTTAACTAAATCTCTCCCAAGTATACCACATACCTAAATGAAGACATCTTAAGCTAATCAATTCCTTAATCTGACTTCCTCGAATAACAAATCGATATCAGCTACTAACACAAATCCCATAACTCTGAGATGATATTCAATATTCCTAGTTTAATCCATAATTTATTACTTAGTTATCACATAGCTCATGTTATTAGTTAGCTAATAACACAAAATATCCACATCAGTAACAAAATCACATAACATTTATTCACACTTTTAGAATTCGCAGCGTATCGATCACAATAAATATAACCTGGACTTCTTCCCCTTGCACACACATAACACGATATTTAGTTTATGAACTTAGAAACTCTTATTCCCCAAAGCCGAAGGATAAAATCCTCCAAATTTATATCGGAAAACTCCTTCCTTTGAAGACTTATATTCATAATGAATCCCATCACAAACATCTATCTATAATTTACATACATAATCTAAATTCATAATATCTCTAATAGATATATCGATTATACTTAATATCTCACTCTAGAATCAAATCCATTTGTAACTTACATGTGCTTGAAATAACTCATACACCTACTTTAGTGAAAACATAAAACATAACTTATAGCCAATAGAACTTAACCTACGATTCTACCTTTGTCTTAAAACTCATAAACATGTATTTCACAACCTATATAGTACACAAATTACATTTTTAATACAACATAAATTTAACTTATGAAAACATATCAAGATCAACTTATATAGTTTATATGATCAATCGAAATATCAATAATATATTTGGAAAGTGGAAGGACATGTGTGTACCTCTACGCATCTTCAAATAACACTTGACTCCATAATAATCTTCGAAAGTCTAATATCTCCTTATCCATATTGCACTCAAATTCCACAATAATTCACTTCATAATAATAATGACAATTAGCGTCCATCCTCACACCAATTCAGATAAATAAATTTAACTTGCTTATATTTTTCTAATCGCTTCCAAGAACCAACCACGAAACCCTTATATGTAAAGCATTCTACCAAACCAACTCTCAACACACTTCCGAGTTGCTAGCTAACCACACTTAAGATACGCTAATTACAATTAACGCTTAATAACTTTGAATTATATTCACTTGCAGCGGAACATAACCTATATAACGATCCTGGACCTGTGGGTCAGGCCCACAACAAAATATCCTCAATAACCAAATAACATATTACATAATACCTTGCTTGACTCTTAAAGCAATATAATAATTTATTCACAAATAAGGATAAATAATCCTAAATAGAACCTCTGAACCCTTACATCTAATTATAACCTTGATACCTAAATTCTTCCTTTTACAACATTCCGAGCTTTCCAGATACGAACCTCCAAGATCACTAACAATGAACTCTGCCCCCGCCAGGACAGGTTCCAAGAACAAAATCAGAAAAACTGACACACTACTGTCCAACCAGAACATCTTTTCAGTGGCTTAAGAACGTATTTACAGATTTAACTTATCTTATAAATCAATTGTAATCAATATTTTTACGAGACATTTGCAATCAAGATACATCGAAGTCATAAATAAAGAAGTATATAACAAATATTTGAACACAGTTTGTAATGCTACTCCCATAGAACTAATACGATCTTCCGAAGTCAACTCTAACATACTTTATGTCAATAAATCTCTCCCACTTCTGTGGATCATACACAAAAACATTTAATCCATATGATCCAAAAACGTTTAATCCATATGCATATCATAATTAACTCCTGCATAAATTCCTAACAAGTTCCTTGGTAATTATTTTCAGAATCGGCGCATGAACTCTATAACTTGGGTGAGTAAAACATCATTTCAGAAATTAATGTTTGAAATATCCTTCCACAAACCATTCGAATACTCAAATACATATTCTATTTTTCTTATACTGGGGAAGAGAACACGAATAGAGTTGCCTTTTAGGCGAATTCTCTAAGCTTTTTACAAGGGACGTCTCCCTCTTCCATTTTGTACTGCTTGCAAGACTTTTAGGTCATGACCACATAACGGAGCAATACCCGCTCCAGAGCAATACCCGCTCTAACACATAATGAGCAATACTCGCTTTACGAATGTTGTTCGTCACTGCTTTAGCAGCTTCTTCCCCTCACAAAAACTGAATCATAAATTTATATTTTCGGAAATTCAGATTCATAAATCTCAAATTCTCATAATAGAATCACTTTCGGGTATTAGATATACCCAAATTAAATTGCTTGCATAATACTCTAGTCACTTGGTATAAATCAGCCTTTATAAAAGTCTTTGGCTAAATCTCTTTCAATACTGACTTTAAAGAAATTATGATTCATTTCCATAAAGGATTCTCCAAAACAAAACATTGCTTACCAAAGATCATATCTCCAAAATAGAGTTTTTGTGTTCTATATAAACATTTATATCTTTGTGGGTTTAATTTATAGAAATAAATAAATTGAGTTAAAGAAAAGAAAAAGAAAAAAAAAAACAATCTTGCGTGGTGTGGCATATGTGGGAATTGCCACATACTTCCTATGTTGTCAAACCCTCATTTTTCCTTCAACAAAATAAATGAAACCCAAACCTCAACCCATTTCTCTCACTCACTCACTCAGTGTTCTTCTCCTCTTTCCTCTACTGTCGTCCTGTTTGCTCCTCTGCCGGCGACTTTGGCTTACTCCGGTGTTGGTACCATCGGTGTTCCATGATAACCTACTGTAAATACACTTATATTGCTGCTTAAAGACCTTATAACACATCCTTTTTCGTAGATTGAATATAACCTCTTTAGAGAAGAAAACTACACCTAAAAACTCGACTTTTCGCTTAACCACTTTTTGACTTGTAAACCTTGGTGCCTTCGCCCTTTCAATGTGTTTCTCTTGATGAATACCTACTGTATTTACCTATATATGAAGTTAGAACCCTAAACTTTGGCTAAACTCAAGAAGTCCTATTAATTCATCGCCTAGAACCATTGTTAATAACACCAAACCGAGAACCATCTAAATGGACCTATGTCATATCTGTGTGAAGTAATCTTCCATAAGTTAAGATCACTTTATGAACCTTTCACCTACTGTCATATCTTGTTAAACCATCCTTTAACCACCTTATTTAACTATCATATCCTTTCGATACATGGTTGTTAAGTCACCATTCCAAATATAGCGAAACTTGACATAGCAAGTGCGTTTTCGAAACTGATTTTGATAATTAAGTTAAGTTGATTACTAAGTTAGTTGATTGAGTATTGGAAAAGAAATTTTTGGATATAATTAAGTATAAATTAAAGACTATTTCTTTTAAGAAAGGGAAGTAGCTGCATTAGCAGTGATGAACCACAATTGTAGAGCGGGTTTGCTCTTTAAGTCATTAGAGCGGGTATTGCTCCGGAGCGGGAATTGCTCTGTTATATAGGGTCATGACCTAGGATGTCTTGCAAGCAGAAGTTAAGAAAAGTAGGGAGACATCCCTCGAAAGTTCCATTTGTGTTCCTTCCCAAATTGAAAGTATTTTGAGTTTTGTATTAGTGTATTTAAGTGAGTTTTGGAAAAGTATAAGTATTGTTCTTGGATAGTTATTGGTTATGTTGTATGGAGGTGGGTCAAGTTCGTCCAGTGGGACTAGGAGTCACTCTAACTTAAGAACACCAACAGTACAAGGTTCAAGTACTACTGATTCAACCCAATCTGGTACCACTTATGGGGATGATGAAGGATGTAAGATTTGTGGGCCTGACTATGTTCCGGAGACTCCGCCAATCAGCAGTGACGACAGTGACTATTATTATGATCCTTATAAATTGGATTGAGCAAGGGAGTTTACCAAAGAGGAAAGACAAGTGGAAGGGAACTTTTAAAATATGTTATTTTTTTATGTAATGCTCAGTTTGTTTAAAGATCAGCATATATGTTGCATGAGAGGTGTAATTAAATAATAAGGAAAATCAGTGTGTTTGTATCAAAACGTATATAAATAAACAGCAAAGTTGCTATGCTATCGTGGACTATGTATATATATGAAGTAGAGTTGTGAAGTCATTATATTAAGTAAGTGTATAAAAAAAAAATTGAATGTTTGATTGAGTATTGTAATTGAATATGTAGGAAATGGCAAGTTAGGAAAGTGCATCCAAATTTGCTGGAGGTTGAGAATGATAAAGATAAACAGTTACAGGAACTAAAAGAGATGAATGCTCGACTATTGGAGATACTGGAAAAACAGAATCAGAATAAGAATGATGATGAAGGGAAGTATTATAAGCGATTGGCTGCTCATAAGCCACGCACCTATGACGGTGAATCCGATCCCGTCAAGTTTGAGGATTGGATTACATATATGGGCAAACCGAGCGAATAATCCAAATATTAGAAGACATGTTGCGAGCCTGCGTATTTGAATTTAAAGGCTAATGGGAGGATAAATTGGCATTAATAGAATTTTCCTATAATAACAGTTATCAATGTAGCATTGGTATGGCTCCATATGAAGCTTTGTATGAGCGTAAATGTCGAACACCTATTTGTTGGGATGACGTAAGTCCGGGGATACCAGTCGGACCTGAGTTGATTCAAGATACAATGGAGCAGGTTCGGGTAATTCGAGAGAAAATGAAAACCACACAAGATCGACAAAAGAAATATGCTGATTTGAGGAGAACGAAGCTGGAATTTAAAGAAGGGGATAAAGTCATTCTCCGTGTTCCACCTACTAAAAGGGTGAAAAGATTTGGGCTAAGAGGAAAATTGAGTCCTAAATTCATAGGAGCATTCGAGATTTTGCGAAGAATTGGTGAAGTCGCATATGAATTAGCCTTACCAATAGAACCGTCTAAGGTGCACAATGTTTTTCACGTCTCGCAACTACGGAGATATATACATGATCCTTCACATGTGCTATCCTACGAACCATTACAAATAGACGAATCGTTGTGTTATGAGGAGAGGCCTATAAAGATTCTGGATAAACGAGAAAAATTGTTGCAAAACCAAACCATACCTTTAGTCAAGGTATTATGGACCAATCACGGAATGGAAGAAGCAACCTGGGAAAAAGAAAGAGATATGCAAGGGCGATATCCCCAGTTGTTCCATGGTATGTTGTATGTTTCGGGACGAAACTTCTTTAAGGGTGGTAGAGTGTAATAGCCTGAATTATTAAGCTAATATTAGAATCAATAATCCGCAATCAATTAAGTTAATGACAATTAAATTAAATTGTGATCGATACGCTCCGAATTCTAAAAGTGTGAATAAATGTTATGTGAATTAGTTGCTAACGTGGATATTTTGTGTTATTAGCTAACTAATAACATGAGCTATGTGATAAGTAAGTAAATTATGGATTAAACTAGGAATATTGAATATCATCTCAGAGTTATGGGATTTGTGTTAGTAGCTGATATCGATTTGTTATTCGAGGAAGTGAGATTAAGGAATTGATTAGGTTAAGATGTCTTCATTTAGGTATGTGGTATACTTGGGAGAGTTTTAGTTAAGAATAATTAAGGATTAGGAAGGAATTAAGGAAGAAAATCCAACTGGAAGCTTTGGAAAAATCTGGTTAGTACATAAGCGAGTGAAAGGACGATTTTACCCCTAATACTAAACCGAAAATGACAAGTTTGCCCTTACCCATTCAGCATATATGAGAGGGGAAGAACCTCATTCAGTATCATTAAATCATCTCTCAAACAAAAACAAGAAAACAACTTCTTCTTCTCTCTCTCTTCTCACGCCATATCTGGCGTCCCAGCAGGCTATTTTGGCAGCTTGTTTTCCTTGGTTCTTTGCTCTAATTTTTCACATGCAAGCACTTCCCTAGATTCTTCAAGGTCTTATTCATACTGGGTAGACGTTAGTTTTGAGGTTTCAGCACTGTAAACTTAAGAAAAACTAAGAAAGGTGAGACATGGCTTAAATTCAGCATGCATAAGGTATATTGGCTTTAAATTTGATTTCTTTGGGTTCATTATTAGCTTTAAGGTGATGAATGTGTTTATTAAGGTCTTAAGAGGTTGCTGGAGGAGTATTACGAGTTTCTAAGCAAGGTTTAAATTCCTAAACACCAAATTAAGGTACACAAGAACCACCGTTAAAGCTGATTTTCTCAATTTTTGTCATAATACTTATCTTTGGAGATTATTGAGCTACGAATATGTTTTGTGTGGAGAAACTTACTGTTTTGATAATGAGTTATAAGTAAGTGATTTCAATATGTTAATTATACTTTGTGATTGATGATTTCGAATCAAAAACCGTTGCATGTCAAGTTCCTCTTAAAAAACCGGATTTAACCGTGTTTCTCTTTCGATTGTGTTTTGGTATTATGTGCTTCCATTGTTGTTAACCTTCCAAGGGAATGGTGGTTAGGAATCTGTACTAATAGCATCTCTAATTAGTAGCTTATTCATTTAATTAATTAGAGTTAGTCTTAAATAAGCTGCTAACTAGGGAGGGTTGTTACAATTATGCCCAATACCTCACCCAACCCATTAAATTGAGTTGTGGACCCCCATTGTCCCTCCTTGTATTAAATAGTAAAAAATAACCTAGAAAATATGCTTTAAGGTAATTACCAAACATGTTATAGGGATTACTAAACCTACTAGGTGGTGGTTGTTCTCCCAATTACAATTCATTATCATTACTCATCAAAGCATTCTTATGTGGATTGGACAATCATGCCACTAGGTCCATTTGGCCTAATAACTTACCAAACCCCATTAATTGGAGTTTTGGTCCCATTGTCCCTTATTGTACTAAATACACAAAATTAACCCCAGATCATATGCCTTTAGGTAATTACCAAACATGCTTTGGGCATTACCAAATCTATCCAATCATAATATATCCCATTTCTCATCAAAAATTATATGGGGATGGAAAAGTCATGCCAATGGATCCATTAGGCCCAATACCTCACCAGAACCTATTAACTTGAGTTTTGAGCCCTCATTGTCCCTTCTTGTACTAAAAAAAACTCAAATTATCCCAGATCATGTGCTTTTAATTAAATACCGAAAATGTTTTGAGCTTTACCAAAGCTATCCAATCACAATACATTTCTATTACTCATCAAACCAATTCTTTGAGGATTGTACAACCATGCAACTAGATCCATTAGACCCAATACCTCGCCAAACCCCATTGACTTGAGCTTTGGGCCTCCATTGTCTCTTCTTGTATTAAAAGTTCCAAATTAATCTTAGAGCATATGCTTTAAGTTAATTACCAAACATGTTATGGGGATTAACAAACCTACTAGGATGATGTTTATCCAATAACAATCATTTATCATTATTCATCAAAGCAATCCTATGTGGATTGGAAAATTATGCCACTGACTCCATTTGACCCAATACCTCACCAAACCACATTGACTTGAGTTTTGGGTCGCAATTGTCCCTCCTTGTCCTAAAAAGCCCAAAATAACCCTAGATCATATGCTATTATGTTATTACCAAACCAAACCTCTCCAATCACAATCCATTCCCGTTACTCTTCAAAGCAATCCTATGTGGATTAGAAAACCATGCCACTGGGTCCATTAGGCCTAATACCTAACCAAACCCCATTGACTTGAGTTTGGGGTCCCTCATTGTCCCTCCTTATATTAAAAAGCCAAAATTAACCCCAGATCATATGCTTTTATGTAATTTTCAAACATGTTTTGGTTATTACCAAAAAGATTTTGGACATTACCAAACTTATTAAGACATTATTATCTCTTACATGTTGTGATTTGATAACTCCATTTGACTTAACACATTTATATCTTTTTGATTAATTTATACTTAGAAATGTTTATTTCAATTTTTTACATTCAATACACTTTGAAATTGGAGGTTTTAATACTTATCTTAGTTTCTGCCACATTTTGGTAATTATCGAAACCCATTTTAGTAATTACCGAAAGTGTCCATTCAATCATCTTATTCCAACTTTATCTTCAACCTTTCGATTTTTTCACTATCCTCTGAAATTGTTCATCAAGTTTGATAATGGTCATCAATACTCAAAAAACGCACAAATCGGTCCCAAATTGGCGGTTTTCCAACATCTTACAACAATCCAAACCATGTTTTTGTTGAATTGATAATGACCTAGAATTTTGATTTTGACTTTCTTGATTTTAAAACTCAAACCTTAATTTCCATGGAAAATCGGGTGTTCATGGTCTACATATGATCATCAATTTTATCTGTGTTCATCTATTTCATGAATTTACAATGATGAAAAAGAGAAAAGTGGAAAAAAATTCCTCAATATTTTTCCTTAAAATTGGAAATAACAACTTTAATTTCACTACTTCTCTATCACAAATTTACGATCTTTTCATGAATTCTTACCAATTCATGAAAAGAGAATGTTCCAAGAAAGAGATCTACTGAAAATTCGTGAAGAATTGAAGATCCACGGAAGATTTGAGGAAGGAAAGGTTAGAGGAGAGGAGAGAGAAAATATGGGTAAAAAAAATTCCTAAAAATTTTTTTTTGGTATAAATTAATTTTTGGATTTTTCAGAATTTTTTTCATATTTTTTCATTTTGTATTTTCCAAATTATTTAAAACATTTTTAGAAGTTAAAATAAATGATTTTAGTATTTTCTAAAATCATTTCAAAACAAAAAAGAAAAGGTAACATGATCCCTTTAAAAAAAAACCATTTTAGAATTTTCATTTAAGATAATAGGAGTTATCAAATGAGGTCAGAAAAATAAGATTCATCCAGTAGTAGGACGAGTCCTGATAAAACTATATCAGATATAGGCAACTTTGCCTATATCACCAATATAAAATTGAAAAAGTAATGTTGTGAAAAGGCAGAAGTACAAAAATGATGTATTAAATTCAGAAAACATATTTTATTCAACTTTTTGAATGTGAGAAAGGGAATAGAAGGGGAATGAAAGGGAATGGGAAAAAGTGACATCCCCTCTCTCTCTCCTCTCCTACAATTGACCTGACAACAAACAGAAGCCATTCTCAAAACTTCTTACAATTAACTTTATTTTTATTATGGAGAGAAATAATAACTAAATTAAGTGGGAAATTGAGTATTGTTGAATTGTGGAAAAAGGCCTCGCCATTTTAGTTGTTTTAAAGATGTTGTGGAAATTTGGAGAAGAAAATTGGGCTTTCATGGAGGTCGAGAGCTGGGAGAAGGAATCAAAAATCAGATAATTCAGAGATAAACAATGCAATACAAAAATCAGATAATTCAAAGATGAACAAAGCATGTGTGGAAAATGTTCACATGAACACTATTTCTATCAATTATGACAATACATGACAATGCAAAAACACAATATGTTGCAATTATCTATTAGTGTATAATCTTAATTTGTGTGACTTATCATCCAATAAAATCATATATATACTAATAAACCTTATAATAAGTATAAATTACCCAAAACGAATATTATATTGAACGTTAATGGAAAAAAAGTTTACGCATTTCCTTTTTCCATCTGAGTGATTGACTACTAATAACACTATTTTAATGTCACATTAATAAGTAATTTACGATGTGGTTTATTAAAAAAAAGGCACGCGTGGAAAATATTCACATGAACACCATTTCTATCAATTATGACAATACATGACAATGCAGAAACACAATATGTTGCTTCGGTGGACACAAGTTTCTTGAACTTACAATGTAATGCCACCTTAACATGACATTAAAATGGTGTTTACGACGCCTTCATTAGTTAATAAACCGATACTAATTACACTAAACATATGAATGATAAAACTTAATTATTGGTTGTCAGTTTTTTATACACCAAAACCATCATTTCTTCAAGATAAACAATATCTATTAGTGTAGAATCTTAATTTGTGACTTATCATCCAATAAAATCATATATATACTAATAAACCTTATAACATGTATATATATTACCCAAAACGAATATTATATTGAACGTTAATGGAAATAAGTTTACGCATATTAATTCTTTTTACACATCAAAATAATTAACGACTAAGAACACTATTTTAATGTCACAATAATAAGTAATTTACGACATGGTTCATTAAGAAAAAAGGCATGCGTGGAAAATGTTCACATGAACACAATTTCTATCAATTGTGACAATACATGACAATGCAGAAACACAATATGTTGCAATTATGAACACCATTTCTATCTATTAGTGTATAATCCTAATTTGTGTGACTTATCATCCAATAAAATCATATATATACTAATAAACCTTATAACAAGTATTAGTTACCCAAAACGAATATTATATTGAATGTTAATGGAAAAAAAGTTTACGCATTTCCTTTTTCAATCTGAGTGATTGACTACTAATAACACTATTTTAATGTCACATTAATAGTTATTTTACAACGTGGTTTAAAAAAGGCATGCGTGGAAAATGTTCACATGAACACCATTACTATCAATTTTGACAATACATGACAATGCAGAAATACAATATGTTGCAATTATGAACACCATTTCTATCTATTAGTGTATAATCTTAATTTGTGTGACTTATCATCCAATAAAATCATATATATACTAATAAACCTTATAACAAGTATAAATTACCCAAAACGAATATTATATTGAACGTTAATGGAAAAAAAGTTTACGCATTTCGTTTTTCAATCTGAGTGATTGACTACTAATAACACTATTTTAATGTCACATTAATAAGTATTTTACGACATGGTTTATTAAGAAAAAAGGCATGCATGGAAAATGTTCTTATGAACACCATTACTATCAATTTTGACAATACATGACAATGCAGAAATACAATATGTTGCAATTATGAACACCATTTCTATCTATTAGTGTATAATCTTAATTTGTGTGACTTATCATCCAATAAAATCATATATATACTGATAAACCTTATAACAAGTATAAATTAGCCAAAACGAATATTATATTGAACGTTAATGAAAAAAAGTTTACGCATTTCCTTTTTCAATCTGAGTGACTGACTACTAATAACACTATTTTAATGTCACATTATTAAAGTAATTTACAATGTGGTTTATTAAGAAAAAAGGCATGCGTGGAAAATGTTCACATGAACACCATTTCTATCAATTATGACAATACATGACAATGCAGAAACACAATATGTTGCTTCGGTCGACATAAGTTTTTTGAATTTATAACGTAATGTCACCTTAACATGACATTAAAATGGTGTTTACGACGCCTTCATTAGTCAATAAACCGATACTAATTACACTAAACATATGAATGATAAAACTTAATTATTGGTTGTCAGTTTTTTATACACCAAAACCATCATTTCTTCAAGATAAACAATATCTATTAGTGTATAATCTTAATTTGTGTAACTTATCATCCAATAAAATCATATATATACTAATAAACCTTATAACATGTATAAATTACCCCAAACGAATATTATATTGAACTTTAATGGAAATAAGTTTACGCATATTAATTCTTTTTTCACATCTAAATGATTGACTACTAATAACACTATTTTAATGTCACAATAATAAGTAATTTACGACGTGGTTTATTAAGAAAAAAGGCATGCGTGGATAATGTTCACATGAACACAAATTCTATCAATTTTGACACTACATGCCATTGCAGAAACAAAATATGTTGCTTAGTTGGACATGATATTTTTGAACTTATAACGTAAATCTACCTTAACACCATTAGATATGTTGTTGACAATATAGCAGAAACGATAAACACAATTTGATGCTTCATTTTAAATACAAAATGATTAGTTCACATATTCATAAAACCATAATCATACAAAGTACTTAAAATTATCCATACAACCATTATAATGCTAAGTGAGGTACTTAAAATTACACTTGCATTAGATCGTTACAAAAGAAAGCAATCTGACGCGCAAAATACAACGAACATGTCATTGTTATCTATCCATTTCGCTGTGAAACCTTCCTCCACCACCCCTAACTTGCATTAAACTACCGGCTACAATTATGAACAAAAATTGTTAGAATTAAAATGTAACTCATAAACTTAAAAGTAAAGACAATATGTAACGTAAATTAGATACAAGTAAAGACAATATCAGCTTCACAAATTCTTATATATATGATTCTTATTTATTTCTAGTGGGATTCTAAAGAGAATAAGTGTGATTTTTATTGGTTGTACGAAAACAAGGTTTTGCTCAAAGTTAACACTTACCTGAGGTAGAAAATAGCCGCAAAGTTCTATAATACACAGATGATAATTCTATTTGGTCCTCAAAGTTCCTAAAAGTTCTATAAATTACCGGAAAACAAGCAATTTCAAGAAGTAAAAAGTCAAATTTCAGAACAAAAATCACCATCAAATAACTCGTATAAAATTTCAGAGCATAAAACCCACTCAATTTGCTCTAACACCACCATAAAATCCACGAATGGAAAAAACACGAAATTTGGAAGTGTAGAGTCTAACACCACCACAAAACCCACTCAATTACAATGAAATTTAATAAAACGCTAGTTATAATACACGAAATTAAGACATGTTTAGAACTCTAACATACAATTTTCATGAATTAAACCCACTAAATTTAAAAAACCTAAGAAATTTCATGATGTAAACCCATGCAATTTTCAAGTAATTAAACATACCTTAAATTCACGAAAAACACAGTTTAGCCTCTTTCCGACGAATTTTCCGGCGAATTCCGGCTTGAAACCTCCCAGTTCCGGTGGGTGGGTCTCCGGTGGGTGGGGTAATGACCGAGGTTGAGGAGTGAGATTGAGGAGTTAGGTTGAGGAGAGAGATAAAATTATTATTAAACTAACTTATGGAATGAGAGAGAATACCCCATTCCCATGCTTTTGCATTCTATCTTACTAAATCATTTGAAATGACAATATTATCCCTGATATAGGCAAAGTTGCCTATATCTGATATAGTTTTATCAGGACTCGTAGTAGGACTACTCTTACACTAAAGTTTTTGCAACACTATAAGATAAAAAGTAGGAGAGGCGCTTTTAGCCTTTTAATTGGTTTTACCTTAGCTGTCTACCACGCAAGTCTGACTTTTTTAAAACTTAGAAGTTACTCACTCCTTGATATTTAGAAAAGATGCTTTCAGTTTGAGCCGTGCAACGAGTGTCCGAAATATGTCCTTTAAATGCGTCCAAACGGTAGAGTAGGGCTTCGCTGGAAATGGAAACAGGAAACAGGAAACAGGAAACTAACGCAGGAAAACCTCTCTAAAATTCCCTGCGTGCCGCATAGCTGATATAATGTGATATAGTGCGTGTAAAAAAAATTGATATAGTGAGGTGTTCGATCATGTGGAGTACGTAGGAAATCATACATCAACATCCTACCTTACTACCAAAAAGGTTTTTTCCTTGCTACGAGCAATGATATTCCCGTATCATGGCATTTATGTAATTTTTATGACAAAAATAATGTTAAAAAATTATAATTTTTTAGTTTTTCAATTATTTTTTGGAGCTTGTTAGTTGAAATTTTATATCATATCAGTTAGCTATTAAATCATATCTGGACTACATCTAATCATATCAAGTATCCGATATGGAAAAAGTTGTCCCATATTGGATATGGGCAAATACTTTCTCTCCTTGCTACCATGCATCAAAGAAATTTCGACCTTCATAAGTGTCACTCTCATTTCAGTGGATTTTGACTCAAGTCTAGTACAGTTAAAGCTGTCAAAAAATGACATGATCTGATAACCCGACCCGAACATGTAACGACTTGTAACTGACTTGCACCTGAAATTTTGGCAAAACAGGGCACCTGTAACCTGACCTGTACCAGATCTGATAATAACTGATACCTGCTCTTGATCCGATACTCTATGACCTGAACCTGAACCGATACCCGTCCAAAAGAAAACCGATAACTTAAATGATATAACCTGACAACGATCTGAACCCGATTCGACACCTGATCTGAGTAGGACCTGAAACTGATTATAACTCGACATAACTTGTCATTAAACCGACCTGTTGCAACCTATTACATGATTTTATAAACCTGTTGTGACCTGATACATTATTTTACCTGACTTGTTGCTACATGTTACCCGATTTTACTCGACTTGTTGATTGTTGATAACTCGACTTGTTAATTATTTCATCATAAATATAATAATCATATAACACTACTATAAAAAGGTATATAACTAGATGAACTAGTCAAGCATTACTTTTCAAGGAAATCTTAAATAATGATACAAATTTGAAGCAACGCCACACAAAATACATGACATGTTCCGTGCTCGAAGCGACCCGAAAGCGACCTGAAATCAAGTATGGTATAACCCGATAACTACCAACCTGAACCCGACTCAAAACTGATCCAAACCGCTATGGTCCTGACATGATAAGTATCCGACCCACGCATGACCTGAACCTGAAAGCACCCGCTACAAAACTGCAATAAACCCGACTCGACACCATATGATCACGAAAGATAACCTGTCCCGAAATTGATTGCGCAGAACTCGATCGAACCTGAAAGAAAAAATGAACCGAGAAAATCTGGCCGAATCATGACCATTCCCGACCTGCACTCGGCCTGTTTGATTTAATGACCTGATACGACCTGACCGAACATGACCTGAAATCTGAGATGACTCGACCTAAATGATAAGTCATTTATATATATAGTTTTTAGGTGCATTTAGGTTGCATTTTAGAGCATTTATTTTCATATTTAGTTTCATTATTTCATTATATTCTTAAGTTTTGCATTTCTATTCCTATTCGGTATGTTTTCTTGTTTTTGATGAATTTCAGGCATTAAGAACGTATTTGGATTATGATTAGCTAAACTTGAGTATTAGGAGCACTTGGAAAGGAGTTACAATGCATAAGGTTCGTATGGATATGTCATAGTACGAGTTTGAGCAAAAACGAAGCGGAAAAATCATTAAAAGAAATGTAAAAAAGGAGTCACGTCTACTCTTCTGATCATAACTTTTGATGTGCTTATTTAAATCGAGTAATTCCAGCATATTTGGAAACTAGACTTGAAGAGCTTTCCGACAATAGGTGGAACGCCCCGAGGAGACTTCTATTCAAAGTTACGCCTTTTTGAAGTTTGGCTGTTTCTGCTGGAATCTGTCACGCGTACGCGCGGATCACTAATCCGCCTATTAATGATTTAATTAAGACTTTTCTTAACTTGTAAATTAATTTTCTAGTCATATTTGGTGGATATTATTTAGATAGGTTTTCATTCTTTTTCTCTCTCCTCCCTCTCACGTTATTTTTTTAGGTTTTAGTTTTCTCTCCTCTCTTTCTCTCTAGTTTTTAGTGTAAACCCTAGTTTTTATTCTTTTTCATTAATTCATGAGTTTCATTAGTTTCTTTCCTTGATTTCTTTGTTTATGCTTTTCTTGGTAGATTTAGATTTCAATATTTATTTCATGATAGAGTAGTTTCTTTTATCTATGGTTAAGTTGAACCCTAGCATGATTTAATTCATGATTGTTCTTTAAATTCTCATATTAATTGTTAATTATTCTTGCTAATTTGATTGTGCATATTCCAATACTAGACTAGGGATAACTAGTATTGTTCCAATTCCATTGTCTTGATTACAACGGGAGTTGGATTTTGACGGTTTTGAGTATTTCAATTAAGGACATGAAGTTCTCCACGGGAGTAGGTAGAATGGATTGTTAGGAAGTTAAAGTGCCGCGTTCAATGTCTTTAAATTGCATGATTCCATGGGAGTAGGCTTGAATGAATATTAGAGAAGCCATAGATACTCGGGAGAGATCTATGGTACTTTATAGCACTAGTAGAATAAAGGCTATATGCTGCGGTTAAAAAGTGCCCTATTGTTGCGGTTTTGGGCACGCAGCAATTAAGGGGGCATCAATAGTATTAATAATATTGCTGCTGTTTTAAACCGCAGCAATATCTACCAATATTGCTACGGTTTTTAGTCCAAACCGCAACAATATTATAATTTTTTATCTATTTAAAACACGTAATATTGCTGCGGTTTCTGGCCCAAAACCGCAACGATATTATTAATTAACAATAATAAAAGTAATATTGATGCGGTTCTGGGCCAGAAACCGCAAAAATATTACTTTTATTATTGTTAATTAATGATATTGCTGCGGTTTTGGGCCAGAAACCGCAGCAATATTGTTAATTAAAAAACAAAAAATTTAATATTACTGCGGTTTCTGGCCCAAAACCGCAGCAATATTACTATTTTGTTTATTATTTTTTTTTTTGTTATATAATAGTGATATTTTAATTAAGGTAAATTTTTTTGATGTCAAAAAAATATACAAGTTAGTTTAATTATAACCAAATCCATTTTTGTCTATCTTTATACTTCTTCAATTTCTTAGTCACTACAAAGATAATTAGCTTGTTAGGTATCCGATTCAAATAAGTGCACTACAACACTAGTAAGTACATTTTTGTTTGAAAGAGAAATTTCATTAATTGATGGCCAAACGACATCTACAATAAGTATTAAAGAAAAACAAGATCAAATCAAATTCGTTTTGGAATAAACTACAATGAACCAGATCGAGCAATACAGCGCAGCTATTGATGGGGAAGTCTATCATTCTGACATAGTTTGGGGAAGAAAATTCTTGATTTAATCATATTGACCACATCCGAATTCCTTATACTTCGATGTTGATGGTCTTGAAATTCAACCAATAGGAACAATTTCTTATACTAGTAAGTACATATTGCAACACTTAAGTTGTCTATTATATATATATATATATATATATATATATATATATATATATATATATATATATATATATATATATTATATATATATATATATATATATATATATATATATATTTCTAGAGCACTACATGCAAAAATATTATGATTTAAATAATTAATGTTTTTTGAGAAATTCGTAGATGTTACTATTATAATAATATAACCTACGGTGTAACAACACATAAATTAAATTAAGGCTCTCCTCAAATTAGAAATAATTCTGGAATTTATTTTTGCCCTAAGATCTTATATGCATTTTTACCGAGAATTTCTTCTCGCGCTCTCTCTCTCTTCTCCCTGGCAACTCGCTCTACTCTTTCATAACCACCGGAAGAAAAACCTTCACTTTCAGTGATTGATGCCTTAATTACACCATTAATATTCTGGTTTGCTAAACGACGCCCTATAATTTCCTACTAACGCCCTAAATACAGTATTTTTATTCTGTATTTATATACTTCCCTAAACCCTCCTCCAATTTCAAAAGTCCGCTTCCCGCTACACCACCACCACAATCCTCTTCTCCACCGCACCACCAACACCACCGTACCCCGGCACACCACTACCACCACTATCTTAATCAAAGTGCATGTAAGAAGATGGATCCTCACCTCGATAATTCTTTAAGATCTTCTAGATGTATGGCTTGTACGATGTTGAAATTTAGCTTTGCCAACTCAAGCAAGATCACATTTTTATTATCTTCTTGTTCGTAAGCATGAATTTGTTGTTTGACATGAAACCACTGTACTTTCCTATGGCACGGAATCCTTAAAGTAGAAGACACTTGTTTGGCAAGTTTGTCATCCATGTCCAGATAACTATCTATGAGATATAAGGACGAAATATAGGGATGGCAAATGGGCGGGGCGGATGCGGATACCCCTAAATCCACACCCACCTCCACCTAAAATTTTCATACCCACCACCTACCCGCCAACCATGGCGGGTACAAGTTTCCATATCCACCTCCGCCCACGGGGGTATAAGGTTATACCCACATCCGCTCCACCACCCAAGTGGATATCCATTACCCACCTATACTCGCCCATCACCTAGGTGGATTTTCCACCCGCCCACCTGATTTATTTTCTATATATAACCTATTACATAAATTAATTATTAGAAACACCCATTTCAAAGAAAAAAAGTACACATTCTTAGTATTCATATTTCTTAATTATCTTTTACAATTTTATATATTTATGAACATAATTCTTTATTTTATAAAGGGTAAATTAGTAAATATTATACGGGGCGGGCGGATATGGGGCGGGGCGGGCGGATTTGGGGCGGGGCGGGTGGATTTGGGGCGGATGTGACCTCATATCCACCACCTACCCACCACCATGGCGGATTTGACTTTTCGTATCCATACCCACCCACTACCCACCAAAGTCATATCCATACCCGCCCCAACTGGGGCGGATGTGGTGCGAAACCCGCCAAATTATACCCACCTGCCATCCCTAACGAAATAGCCTTAGTTTTTCCATTATCTCTTCACCGTCTACAGCTAAATGAGAAGCCTCATATAGCTCAAGCACTCTTCTAGGGTCGCGGCACCACCACCACCACCACCTCCTTCTCCACGGCACCGTTACCACCTTCTTTTACACGGCACCACCACTGCCACCGTACCGCGACACACCTTGTTCTCTCCTCTGTTTCTTTTCGTTTAAATAAAAAATTCAGAAAAAAGGGGGCGCCCACCAAGGACGCCCCACCATCGGTGGAGGTGTCCTTGGCAGGCGCTCCACCACATGGTGAGGCGCCTGCCAAGGACGCCTCCACCGTTGGTGGGGCATCCTTGGTGGGCGCCCCCTTTTTTCTGATTTTTTTTAAAAAAAATATAAGGGAGGCGTCCACCAAGGACGCCCTACCACCGGTGGAGGCGTCCTTGGTAGGCGCCTCACCATGTAGTGGAGCGCCTGCCAAGGATGCCACTACCGGTTGTGGGGCGTCCTTGGAGGACGCCTCCCTTATTTTTTTAAAAAAAAATTCAGAAAAACTTTAGAAAAAACAGAGAGAAGAAGGTGGTGGTCTATCGAGGGTAAGGTGGTGGAGGTGGTATGTCGGGGGTAAGGTGGTGGTGCTGGTGGTGGTGGTGGTGGCGGTTGTTGTAGCCTAAAAATCAACGGCTACCCTGATGACGCATGGCATTATTTCAGCCCTACATGTGGCATTCGCTTATGCAAAGAAAAGTACAAAGGCCTGCAGGTTCTTTGGGCTAAAGTACACTTTTCTGAGGAAAAGGTGTACTAGAAAGCTCTCTTTTGGCCCTAAAATTGTACTTGGGCCCAATGCAAGTGAAGCCTGATTCAGCTAAAGGGTAAATTGTATTAGCAAATCAGCATTTGCCACGTGTCACCATATTATTGCTTAGCCAATCAGATGCTCCCAAATTAGGGTGACATCAAGGTACAACACTCATTCCAAACAGTATAAATAGTCCTTGAAATCAGGGGAAAGGTACGTTTTTCAGAGCATAGTACTGTTATTCTGCCATAAATTCTCTCTCTCTCTACTTTCTCTCTCTAAAAGTTCCTTCATATCCATGATATCTGACTTAAGCATCGGAGGGGGAAATACCACCCAAACCTCCAGGGTGGGTCCCTTTTTGCAGGTTGCTGATCAGAGGTCTGTACCGGGATCTGAGCCCAATCATTGTTGCACAAGTCTCCAACTCAAGAATCCCAAGTTGGGAGTTGTTGTATTAGTTTACTAGTTTTACACTACGTAACATTTGGCGCCGTCTGTGGGGAGACGCAACAATGACGGATTGTCATTCATCAAATGTCGCAAGGAACAGAAGTTTTAGAGTTCAAGTACAGGACACGGTGGATGACGAGAGGCCACCCCGTGGACGGGACAGAGGCCATGCTGCCGTCCATCTGGAGGGTAGGACTGTGACTCCAGTCATCCAGGAAAACCTTGATCGTCTAGTGACAGCTGGTCACTTGGAGAATGTCTTAAATGATTTCCAGGCCAGAATGGCCGCTGTCATGGAAGAGCAGATTAAGAACAATATGTTGTTCTTTCAGATAAGTCCAGGAGGAGAGGCAGCAGAGCCACTCAAGGGGAGGTCCCAAAAGGGTCGTCCAGGGACTAGCCGGCCACCTCGGCCAGAGTTGACCAGGCCGCTTTCCAAGGGAAAGCAGCCAGCTGTTAGTGACTCTAGGAGGAAGATGGACTGGAGGCTGGTAGTTCGTCCAGGAGACAATATTCCCCCTACCGGCGACAAAATGGAAACTGATGCTAGGGAATATCTGGAAGCCAAGAGAGCGGCAGCTCAGCAGCGTTCAGCCTCTGGTTCCACTCCTTATATGAAGGATCCGTCATTGAGGCTCCCATCCAGAACAGTAGGACGAAGCCATGGACCTTCGGCTTTCCAGCCAAGGCAAGAGAAAACAGTTTTGCAGCCAATGGTGTATAGGCGTCAAGCCTTAGCTAACACCTCTTCTAATCCGGTACTAAAGGAGTACCGCCGGGAGCACATACCCATTAAGGGTCAGGTTGGGGCACTCCAGATCAATTGGCCAACTCCTTTCTCGGTCAGAATTATGGAGTCCCCTCCTTTCCCAAAGGTTTTGCTCCCGACCATCGAGCCTTTCGATGGGACAACAGATCCAGATGATCATCTATCAACCTATAAGCATCAGATGTATGTCCAGGGGGTGGACGATGCTACTTGGTGTAAGAATTTCCCAGCTACGTTGAAGGGAGTAGCTCAAAAATGGTTCAATAATTTGCCGCCTAACTCAGTGAACAATTTCACTGAGCTTAGTATCCTGTTCACTAGTCACTTTGTGGCTAATCGTCAAGAACAAAAAACAAGCATGCACTTGGGTAAGGTGGTTCAGGGTCCTAAAGAGGCCTTGAGAGGTTATGTGAAGAGATTCAACCTAGAAGCATTGCAGATCCAGGATCTGAATGCGGGAGTGGCGTTTGAGGCCTTCATCAGAAGTTTAAGACCAGGAAGCTTTAAGTTTGATTTGGTCAAGAAGAAAATCACCACATTGACATAAGCTTTGAAGGAAGCTGAAGCATTCATTCATGGCACGGAGGTTTGTGCTGAGGCAAAACAGCCGGAGGTAAAGAAGGTAGAGGAGGCTATTCAGCCAAAAAAGAATCCGCCCAAAAAAGCTAAAACTTGGGCAATGACTTCTTTGACCACCTTGTCCAAGAGGAGTAGGCGGTCTGAGCCGGCGGCCTCAGTTGAACCTATATAGTTCAACAAAGATCAGTATTCCATTCTTATGGAAATTAAAGATTAGCATGAGCTAAAGGCGCCGGCCGAAATGAAGACGCCCTACCGTAACAGAGACAAAAGCAAGTATTGTCATTTCCACAAGGATTGTGGACATGAAACCAATGAATGCAAGCACTTGAAGAGAGCATTAGAGGATTTGGTCCGAAAGGGTAAGATGAACAATTATCTACCTTCGTCAGGAAAGAAATTCCAGTAAAGAGATAACCGTCAAGGAAGAAAGATGGATGGTGATAGCACGGATGATGATGTTGTAATGGTCATTTCAGGAGGATTTGCGGCCGGAGGTCCAACAAATCGCGGCCACAAAAACTATTTAAGGGAACTCAGCCAGGTTATGCTCACTAACCAGGCAGAGTCTAATCCTTTCCCCAAAATAGTGGTCAGCGAGCTGGACCGGGGTAAGATAAGGACGCCGCATGATGACCCTCTAGTTGTGGAAATGAAGATTGCCAACCTCAGGGTTAGGCGAATTCTGATTGATACCGGAAGCTCTACTGATATAATCAGTGTTGATTGTTTGTCTCGATTGAACTTTGATAAAAATGACCTGGTGCCTGTGAATCACCCTATAATCGGTTTCGGCGGGGGGATCATTCATCCCATGGGGACCGTCACTCTGCCCATCAGGGTTGAGGAGAAAGATGCCTCCCGGACGACCTACCTTAAATCACATCAAGGCTGTTATTGTGACGCACTTAATGCTGATGAAGTTTGAATGTGATGGGGGGAAGATTGGATCTCTCTATGGAGATCAGCAAGCTACTAGAGAATACTATCTTACCACCCTCAAGCCATCATCATGGAAAGAAAAGGAAGACCGTCTGAAGGGCAGAGAGGATGATTCGGCCGAGAAAGTGAAGGGTCAGACTATTGTGTTAAACCAAGAAGTGAAAAAGGTGCAAGTGGTACTTCTTCCTGAGAGCAAGCCGTCAATGCTCTTGCCCAGCAAGAAAAGAAAGTGTTTGGCTATTAAAGAAGAAAAGAATTCATCTGAGGAAGTTATGGCAATAATGAGCCTGGGACTAGAACGTCCGGAGCCGGTAGAATGTCCGGTAGAAATATGTTTAAGACCAGATCGTCTAGAAAGGACATTGAAGGTTGGGTCTGTCCTGAATTTTGAGCTCAAGGACGCTTTGATCAAGCTGCTAAGAGAATTTGAAGATGTTTTCGCCTATACCGTAGAGGAAATGCCTGGGATAGATCCTGAGGTGGCGGTGCATAGGTTAAATATTGAGCCATGGCAGAAGCCCATCCGGCAGAAGAAGAGGCATCTTGGGCCGGCCAGGAATCAGGCCGTTGACCAAGAGGTTCAAAAGTTGCTCAAATCTAAGTTTATCCGTGAAAGTTATTATCTAGATGGGGTAGCAAATGTGGTGATGGTTCCGAAGCCGAATGACACATGGAGGATGTGCGTTGACTACACGGATTTAAACAAGGCTTGTCCTAAGGACAGCTTTCCGTTGCCCAAGATTGATCGGCTGGTTGATTCTACAGCAGGTCATGCACTGCTGAGTTTCATGGACGCTTACTCAGGCTTCCACCAGATTCCCATGTGGCCAGACGACCAAGAAAATTTCATTATAGAGAAAGGGCTGTATGGCTGGCTCCGGATGCCCTTCGGCTAGAGAAATGCGCCGGCCACCTTTCAAAGGCTTATCAACACTGTGTTTCAGCCACAGCTTGGGAGAAATATGGAAGCTTATATCGACGATATGATCGTCAAGAGTCGAGAAGAAAAGGATCATCTGGACGATTTAAGAGAAACTTTCCTCACTTTGAGGAAGTACAAGTTAAAGCTCAATCCGCAGAAATGCATATTCGGCATAGTAGCTGGGAAATTTCTGGGATTTTTGGTCGATCAGCGAGGGATTGAGGCCAACCCCGACAAAATTCAAGCAATCATGAATATGACCTCGCCGTCTAAGGTCAAGGAGGTTCAGCGTCTGACGTGATGTTTAGCTGCCCTTGGACGGTTTCTTTCAAAATCAGGGGACAAATGTCACCACTTCTTTGCAACCATTAAAAAGAATGCCAAGTTTGAATGGACGAAAGAAGCTAAGGTTGCGCTTCAGCAAGTTAAAGATCATCTTCGGCAGCTGCCTAGGCTGATCAGTCCGGCCAAGTGAGAAAAATTATACGTTTACCTGGCCGTGTCTCCATTCGCGGTAAGCGCTGTTCTCTTAGCTGAGAGAGAGTAGTGCAAATACCCGTCTATTTTGTTAGCCATGTCCTAAAATACGCGGAAGGCAGCTATTCATCCATTGAGAAGTTCGGCATGGCGCTGTTAATTGCCAGCCGAAAGTTAAGGCCTTACTTTCTAGCCCATAGCATTCTTGTTTATACAGATCAGCCACTGAGGCAGGTATTGCATAAGATGGACGTATCTGGCCGAATGTTGAAATGGGTCGTTGAGCTCAATATGTTTGACTTGACATTCGAGCCTCGAAAGGCAATCAAGGGGTAAGCTCTAGCAGATTTCATTGTAGAGCTTACCCGGCTTATGGTAGAAAGCGTCCAAGACCCAGCAGAGGGAAGGAGGCATTGGACCCTAATGGTGGACGGATCCTCCACTGCGAATGGATGTGGGGCCGGGATCATTTTCCAATCACCGGAAGGGGCTAAATTTGAGTATGTAATGAAGTTCCAATTCCAGGCCTCAAACAAACGAGGCAGAGTATGAAGCTCTGATCTCTTAGCCGGCATAAAAATGTGCAAAGCGGCTGGGGCCCTGGAGATTGAGGCTAAAACTGACTCTCTGCTAGTGGTCAGCCAAGTGAACAGAGATTTTTAGTGTAAGGAGGCGTCCATGGGTAAATATATGAACTTAGTCAAAAAGGAGATCAACTCTTTGAAACGATTCGTCCTAGATCAAGTGCCTAGATCTGAAAACCATCAGGCTGATGCCCTCTCTAAGCTAGCCAGTTCAGCTGAAGGGGATGTCCCTAGAATAGTCTTCTGGGAGGTCAAGGCGACTAAGAGCATTGATGCCGAGGAAGTTCGGATACTCAGCCGGGAAGATAAGTGGATGAGTCCCATTATTGAGTACAAGAATACAAGACGGTTGCCTCTTGATCCTTTAGAAGCTAAGTACGTGAAGGCTATGGACAAGTGGTTTGAATTGTGGAATGAGACTCTATACAAAAAATCCTTCAACCGGCCTCTTCTTATGCTAGCAGGAAGGAGGGATTGGACGTTTTAGAAGAAGAGAGGAGCTTGTGCTTCCCACATTGGAGGGAGAGCGTTAGGAGAAAAGGCTCTGAGGACTGGCTATTTTTTGCCGACCTTGAAGGAGGACGCCTTGCTCTACGCCAAGAAATGTGATAGTTGCCAAAAGCATGGCAACATCTATCAGAAGCCGTCCAATTACTTAACTCCAATCCTCTTCCCTCTCCCCTTTGTTAAATGGGGAACGGATATTCTTGGCCCCTTTCCTATTGCTGTCGGCCAGAAAAAGTTTGTAATAGTAGTTGTTGACTACTTTACGAAATGGGTTGAAGCCGAAGCATTGAGAGGCATTACCACCAATGACGTCAAAGGGTTCATCTGGAAGAACCTCATCACAAGGTTTGGTATGCCACAGTCGATCGTCTTTAACAATGGACCGCAGTTTGAAACACCCAAGCTTCGTCAATGGTTGGCCGATCAAGGAATCAAAGCTCACTTTGCTGCCGTGGCTCATCCACAAGCCAATAGGCAGGTCGAGGCTTTTAATAAGATCTTGTCGGCCGGGATCAAGAAGAAGTTGGATAATGCAAGGGGACTTTGGGTAGAAGAATCACAGCTGGTCTTATGGTCAATAAGGACAACGACCAAGAATTCCACGGGAGAAACTCCATTCATGCTGGTATATGGCTCTAAGGTCGTCCTTCCTATAGAAATTGAAGAGCCAACCCTGAGGGTGATGATGTACTCAGAAGATGCTAATTGGGCAGCTCTTCGGACGGCTTTGGACTTAGTCCCTGAAGTCAGGGGCAATGCTTTGCTGCGGGCGCAACTCTATAAGTTAAGGATGGCAAGGGAGTTTAACAAAAGAGTTGCAAGGCGTCCATTAAAGCTTGGAGACCTCGTCTTGAGGAAGATGGAAGCGGTCGGCCGAGCTAAAGAGCTGGGAAAGCTCACCCCTAATTGGGAAGGACCCTACAAAATAATCGAAGTAGTTCAGAATGGCACCTTTCGTCTGGAAGGCATGGACGGGCGTTCTATTCCTAGGACGTGGAATTCTGATACTTTGAAGAAATACTTTGTTTAGGGTATCTTGAGAAATTGTAATCTACTCATAATGCATTACAATGAAAAAAGTAGAATGTATACATGTACCTTGACTACCCGTCAAGCAAAATTCATATAATACAGCTCTACTTCTCTACGACTCTCTGTTTAATTTATTTGCTTAAGTTATATACTATCGTCCACAGCTAACTAATATAACAGAGCAGCAAGACAACGCACCTTCTATTAGGAGATCGGCCAACATGTTATCATCCTAAAATGGATAATTACATAAAATGGACAAAGACAACGCTTGTTTACTTAAAAAGTTGAACATCTCATAAACAAGGTCGGCTGGAATTAGGACGCCTTAGTAAAGGTATCCTACTTTCTGTCCAAAAGCCCAAAAATTAGAAATAACAACCTTAGTAAAGGAAAAAGTTATTTCATAATTCAACAAAGATGGACGGGTTGCAATCATCTTCCTTAAAACGTCCAAGTTATTAAAAAAAAAATTATGGCCTTTTCTCCTTCTTGAACAAAGGAAGGTTATCAAAACCTCCTCGTCCAAGAAGGGAGGCATATAGGGGCATAATTTATTAAAAATGACTAAGTCTTTGTCCAATGACAAATTATTGTCCAGATTCAGGCTGAACTAGTTATTAGCAGTTTTTAAACTAAGTCTTTGTCCAATGACGAATTATTGTCCAGATTCAAGCCGAACTAGTTATTAGCAGTTTTTAAACAAGTTTTTGCTTAGACATCTGGTGAACGTCCTACTCGTCCAAAAAAGAACTAATGGTTCAGACGAAGTGGATTATGACGAATTGTTTTTCATACTTGAGTATCAATGATAAGGCAACTGATATGTCTTGATATACTCGGCCAAAAGAGCTGTTGGATCAGACGAAGTCTTTTAGGACGAATTTCCCTTGTACTTAAAGTATAAATGTTCAATTGCAAAACAAGGCGTCCTTTGCATGAAAATGTAAAGCATTAGAAATGAAGAAAGATAACTTTTAATTTTATAGATAGATGGAGGGATTACAAGCTAATCTAAAAACTAGATTACAAGCTAATCTAAAGCAAAAGTACAAAAAAATTACAAGTGGCCCGCGGCCAAAATTGAAAATGGAGAAGCTAAGCTTTAGGAGGGGTGTCATTCTCTTCGTCCTGGGCCTCAACATCATGTTCTTCTTCTTCGTCTTCTGAAGACTCTTGGAAGACGGGGGGTTCCTCCCCTTTGATGTTGGTTCTGTGCAGGCTTTCTTGAAATTCTAGCCGGCGAGCATACCTGGGGATGTCCTCTTCCTCGGCCATCATTCCAAAGGCCTGCACGACCCAGTCCTTTGAAGTATCAATGATTGTATTCATGGCCTCCTTGGCCACTTCCACTGTGGCCGTGACTTTGGCTCTTAAGGCTTGGTTTTTCACCCTAAGGACGAGATTCTCTCTGATTCGGCAGCCATTAGCATGACTGAGTTTCTCTCGTCCTTATGAGAACGCTCCAGGGCAGCCTTCTCGTCCAGCAGTTCGGTCAGCCGAAGGAGATAGGTCTTGTTTTGGGACTCTAACTCGGCCGACCGCATTTCCCAAACTAGCTTGGACTGTTGGTGCAGCACCTCTTGCGCGGCCATCGAGTACTGAGCGTGGTCCGCAGCCTTAGTCACGTCCTGTACGAGCTGCTTGTTTTCTTTCCTAAGCCCTCTCGCCCAGTCTTCAGTTATCATGCTGCGAGCAAAGAGCTGAAAATGGAAAAAGACGAAGATATGCCAGGACGGTTGTATAGACTGATAAAAAATTCTAACAAGTATAAAAGACAAGCATCCAAAGAAGAAGGATGTACCTCGACAGCAAGTTGAGACATGTAGCCTACATGTCCTGATGATGCTCCCCTCAACCCCTTGATGTAAGGTTGAGGGAAGCATTTGAAAAGCTCCAACTTGAGCTTCTCCCGGTCAGCCGATGAAATCTTCCCAAAAGCAGCAGAAGACTCATCGTCTGAAAGGATGGGAGAGCCGTCAGTAGCTGGTCCTTTCCCTTTATCTGAAAGAGGAGATTCGTCAATATTTCGCACTAGGATAACCACGGCTTGTTTGTTGGACGGACTCATCGGACGCCCGCCAACCCGCACTGTTCTAACTATATTTGAGTAATTTGACTCACCAGAAGAAAGTGAGTGAGGGAGGGGGACAGAGAGAGAGAGAGGAGAGTGAGAGGAAGCGGCGGTGAAAGAAATTTTAGGTTTAAGTTTCAAACTGCTGGAGTAAGTGAGGGGTGATTCGGTTAAACCTAAAGACACGCGGGTTAAGTTGTGGGTCGCGGATCTGCGTCGGACGGGTCATGAAGTCCGACGCAAATTGGGCTTTTGAAACGCGTTAAAGTAACATGCGACGCAAATCCACGAAGACGATTTACGTCGTATGTGCCTGAAGGTCCGACGCACATTAGGCTTTTACAACGCACCTATGGTATATGCGATGCATATAAGAAGGAAATCGTCCAAGGATAGTCTAGGACGCTCTGCTCCTTGAAGCAGGAGCTCGTCCTTAGGCATCTAGAACGGTCTGCCTTTGGCAGAAGGAAAACGTCTAAGGATAGTCTAGGACGCTCTGCTCCTTGAAGCAGGAGCTCATCCTAAGGCATCTAGGACGTTCTGTTTCTTCGAAGAGGTAGTTCGTCCAAAGACACCTGAGGTTTTTCCTATTGCAGAAGAAGACCGTCCTAGGATAACCTAGGACGTTCAAAAAAAAAAAAAAAAGAGAAAAAAAGACTGTACCAGTGTATCTGTTCTTTTTTCACCACCGGTCTTGCTGAACTCCTTCCAGAGAGAGTCTGTGAACTTGGACGCACTCATATCTCCTCTCCAAGACTTTCTAAGTTTCGCCTTGGCCGACTCTGCAGAAGAAAGGAAAGCATGGTGAAAATCCTAAACTTAGGACGAAGGCATTTACTTAGAGTTTATTGAAGGGTATACCTCTATCCGCGGCCGGCCTCAAACCGGCCGCGACCAAAAAATCGTCGCTGTAAAACATCTCCTTGAAAGGGATCCAGTTGGACGGACCCTTGAAGGAGATGTCATTGATGGAATACTCCGAGACCTTCAAAGATTCCATCAACTCCTCATCCGAGCTGTTCTCCAGCTCCAGAAAGGACGCTGTTCGTCCAGTGTTGGTAGCACTCCGGCTAGTAAAGCGATACCGTCTGGCTACCGCCTCGTTGGGAGCTTGGACGAACAAGAACTTGGCCTTCCAAGCATGCATCTTGGACGTCTTGTCCCAAGACGTCATGTAGCCTTGCCAATTACAAACAATAACCCAAGCCCCATTAACAGTTTTGGGAACCTTGGAGACATAGTGCATTTGTGAGAAAGCCGCAATGGACGGATCGACGCCCTTAAACTCACAGATAGCTATGAAAGTCAGGATGTTTTGCCATGAATTTGGGTCAAGTTGAGTAAGTCCTATGTTGTAGTAGTAGAGAAGTCGAGTGATAAAGGGATGTAGAGCAAAACGAAGTCCGGCATCTAAGGCCAGACGATAAACAGCGAAATGGCCAGCAGGAGCACTAAGTATAGTGTCCTCCCGGCCAGGAAGAACAAACTGATACCCCGGCATGGGTATGGCTGAAGAAAGGTGGTCAAGATGGCGACCTACTCGTCCTAGCCAGCCACTTTCGGCCAAGATATATCTAGGGTCAGACAAGGGGCCAAGGCGCCGCCTTATCTCAGAAGAGGTGGTGGATGGCTCGTCTGAGTCGCTAGCTGCATCAGAAGAGGTTTCGCCTCATTCGACTCATCTGAGGCCTCCCTTGGATTTGATGGGTTGGGCTCTGAAGAGCCCCAAATTTCAGATTGCTCCTGGACGAGTTCAGGAGACGGACTTCGGTTCGCATGACGAGCGCTCTAGACTTCTCGCTCTCCATCAGCGGGAATCCGTCCAGTTGATGCCTCCCTTTCTGAGCTAGAGGCCGACATGTTAACCCCTCTTTTGATACGAGTCATTTGCTTGACGCGCGCCAGATTACCCTCCACAGGTAAAGACTGGGTCGTCTGACTATGCCGTCCATGGTTAAAGAAAAAGAATGCATGTCCGGCCGAGATAAGTCCAACTCTAGAAGATGCCGAGGAAGTCAGGCCCTATGTTCTAGGGTTACCACCAACCCTTGAGCGGCCGGGATTGTTCGATGAAGAGGACGAATCCATTTTCTTAAAATATGCTTGAAAATATAAAAGAAATGAATGAAGAAATACCTGTAGATGAAAGCTCGGACGAATGTCAAAGACGAGTTGAAATCTCGGACGAGCGGAGTAGGAGTTTGCAAGAGCTTGGACGGAAGTAAATTCTCTCTCTAAAAAGCTCAGTAAAAATTGCAGAGTCTCTCTCTCTAGAAAATATCTCAGCGATGTTAAAATGATTCCAGAAACGACAAGGTCACATATTTATAGAGGGGTGAAAATGACCCCCTCATTCGGTAAAAGTAACCGTTGCACTTAAGGGTTGACCTGTGGAGACCGGCAAAATGGCGCCTCTTTTTTGAAAAAGATGGCAGTACCAGGTCGGTTAAAAGAGGAAGATCAACCGTCTTGGCGCCTAATAGGTAACTCCCTCTTTTAAGGGGCAAATGTTGTAGCCTAAAAATCAACGGCTACCCTGATGACACATGGCATTATTTCAGCCCTACATGTGGCATTCTCTTATGCAAAGAAAAGTACAAAGACCTACAGGTTCTTTGGGTTAAAGTACACTTTTCTGAGGAAAAGGTGTACTAGAAAGCTCTCTTTTGGCCCTAAAATTGTACTTGGGCCCAATGCAAGTGAAGCCTGATTCAGCTTAAGGGTAAATTGTATTAGCAAATCAGCATTTGCCACGTGTCACCATATTATTGCTTAGCCAATCAGATGCTCTCAAATTAGGGTGACATCAAGGTACAACACTCATTCCAAACAGTATAAATAGTCCTTGAAATCAGGGGAAAGGTACGTTTTTCATAGCATAGTATTGTTATTCTGCCATAAATTCTCTCTCTCTATTTTCTCTCTCTAAAAGTTCCTTCATATCCCTGATATCTGACTTAAGCATCGGAGGGGGAAATACCACCCAAACCTCCAGGGTGGGTCCCTTTTTGCAGGTTGCTGATCAGAGGTCTGCACTGGGATCTGAGCCCAATCATTGTTGCACAAATCTCCAAATCAAGAATCCGAAGTTGGGAGTTGTTGTATTAGTTTACTAGTTTTACACTACGTAACAGGGGTGGTTGTGGTGGTGTGGCAGGAGGTAAACTTTTGAAATGGGAGGAGGAGGGGTTAGGGGAATGAGTCAAGTGGAGGAGAGAGAAAAGAAATGTAAAGTATATAAATACAGTATAAAAATATTGTATTTAGGACGTTAGTAGGAAATGAAAGGGCGTCGTTTAGCAAACCCCTTAATGTTTGGATCGATCTTCTATGTGGCCTTATCTTTGCTCGTTCATATTTTACGGATTTGTTTTGGTTTTTAGGATTCATTATTACTATGAATTGTGTTTCTTTGCTTGATTCTTCAGTGAAGTTAATGGCAATTTGATATGATTGAAGATAAAGAATGAAAAGGTATGAGTGTAATGGTGGTGTGATGGAGGAGAGAAAGATATAAATAAATAAATAAATAAATAAATAAATATATATATATATATATATATATATATATTATTAGCTAGAGATTATACCCATTCATTACGGAGGAGCAAAATAAGGTGGCTCTCTTATTTTCTTGTGCATAAGATTTCTTCCGCAAGTTGCAGTAGATTAATTGTTGATTGAGTCGATCCGGGTTCTCAATCTGAAATTTGTATTGACTATTGGTTTGTTGGGCTGATTGTTGCGAACAATTGTTCATTGAGTTGAATTAGCAATTTCTTGATTGGATGGTTGGAATCTAGTTTGATTTGCTTTTACTGCTCAAAAATTGCTAAATTTGTTGTTTTATTAATATCGATCTCCTTTTGATTTTCTTCTTCAAATCTCAAAGTTATAGTTTTATATTTTCTTAATCATTCATCTTGCTTTATTTCTCACATCTTGACTATCACCTTCTTGATTTGCTTGATTCATGTTCCTGGAATGTCCTGAAAGTTTCTCCACCTTTTTCATACACCTCATTATGGAGTGTGTTACAACTGGAGTTTTTTGAAGAATGTTGTCCCTAATGTCTAATGAAAATAGGCCTTCAAGACATTGTAGACTGGTGTTTTTTAAAATAAATGTTACATGCTTTGCAATTTCCTGCTCATTTCATACACCTCATTATGAAGTGTGTTACAACTCCTAAATTTTACTTGATGATTAATGGGAGTTTGCAAGGTTTTTAAAGTTCCAAGAGGTTATTAAGACAAGGTGATCAAATATCACCTCTACTCTTTATTATATGTAGAGCTGTCAATTCAGTTACTCGAGTCGGGTTCAGGTCGGGTCATCTCAGGTTTCAGGTCATGTTCGGTCAGGTCGTGTCAGGTCCTTAAATCAAACAGGTTGGGTGCAGGTCGGGAACGATCATAATTCGGTTAGGTTTGTCTCGGTTTATTTCTTCTTTCAGGTTCGGTCCGGTTCTGCGCGGTCAATTTCGGGACAAGTCATCTTTCGTGATCATATGGTGTCGGGTCGGGTTTATTGCAGGTTTGTAGCGGGTGCTTTCAGGTTCAGGTCATGCGCGGGTCGGATACTTATCAGGTCAAGACAATAGCGGTTTGGGACAGTTTCGAGTCGGGTTCAGGTTGGTAGTTATCGGGTTGTACCATACTTGATTTCGGGTCATTTTCGGGTCGCTTCGAACCCGGAACCAGTCATGAATTTTGTGTGGCGTTGCTTCAAATTTGTATCATTATTTAAGATTTCATTGAAAAGAAATGCTTGAATAGTTCATCTAGTTATATACCTTTTTATAGTAGTGTTATATGATTTATGTTACTATGTGGTGAAATAATCAACAAGTCGAGTTATCAGCAATCAACAAGTCGGGTAAAATTGGGTAACATGTAGCAACAAGTCACGTAAAATAATGTACCAGGTCGCAACAGGGTAAGTAAAATCAGGTAACGGGTCGCAACAAGTCGGGTTAATGACAAGTTACGTCGAGTTATAATTAGTTTCACTACCTAATCAGGTCAGGTGTCGAATCGAGTTCAGATCGTTGTCAAGTCAGATGATTTCAGTTATCGGTCTTTTTTGGACGGGTATCGGTTCAGGTTCAGGTCATAGAGTATTGGGTCAAGAGCAGGTATCGGTTATTATCAGGTCGGGTACAGGTCAGGTTACAGGTGACCTGTTTTGCTAAAATTTTAGGTGCAAGTCAGTTATAGGTCATTACAGGTTCAGGTTGGGTTATCAGATTAGGTAATATTTTGACAGCTGTAGTTATTTGTATGGAGTACTTGTCCATAATGTTAAAGAATGTGGGTAATATGGAGCAATTTCACTTTCATCAAAGGTGTTGAGAGGTTAAGTTTACTCATATGTGCTTTGCTGATGACTCAATGATGTGTTGTACAGGTGATTTTAGGTCAATCTACTTGATCTTACAAGGGTTTAAATGGTTGTCTGACACTTCTCCCCTCTAAGAAAATAAACCGAATTCGACAGCCTATTGTTGTCGCATGCCTGAAGCAGTTGTGTAATGAATATTGATGTTTTTGGTTTTGTTAGAAGTTCTCTTCCTTTCAGATATTGAGGTTTTCCTATTTGCTCTAAAAGACTTTATGTGGCTGAAAATGATGTGCTTTTGGATAAATAGCGGGTAGAATTAGGATGCGGAGTTCTAGGCACCTTTCATGTACTGGTAGGGTGCAGTTAATCACTTCTTTATCTTGATAAGTTTGCACGTGTTTTAGGCACATGTGTATGTATTGCCTAAGAAAGTGCTACACAATATTGTGAAAATTCACAGGGCTTTTATTTGGAGTAGCCATGTTTCTTTACCAAAAGCTTAGTTACATTGCTTAGATCAATTATTTTTCTGATAACGTTGCTGGGGTTTGGGGTTTGGAGATGTATTTTCTTTGAATTTGGCTCATATGGGGAATTATGTGAGGGCTTTGGCTACAAAGCGAGATAATGCTTGCATAAAAAGGATTAGCTCAATTTACGTGAAGGAGGACGTATGGTGGGATTACTCCACCTAACTCTGGCTCCAGTTGGTACTAGAAGAAAATTTTTTCTGAAAAAAATTTATGTTCTGCAACAACATTATTCCTTAGTTGAGTTATGTGCTATGCCAACATATTTTGGTAAAGTTTTACATGCAAAACTTAAACGTGACTCTCCTCTAGTTCAATGGGACAGTTTGTATGGAACAAACCTAATTATTATTCATAAGCATAGGTTTATAACCTAGCTTTCTATTCAGGGCGGATTACATACTATAGAGAGTTGTGCTTACATTAGTATTAGTTCCACATATAGATATTTGATTTGTGACAGTGGTACTGAAAGTCACAAGCACTTATTCAAAAACGAGTGTTTGGTACGCTACTGTCATTTGTGTCATTTATTTAGTCTGGTAGCTAGTACATGAATGACTATTATCGGAATACTAAAATTTCCAACAACTTCGAGTGTCATTGATGTGTCCAAGTTATCCGCCAATCTTAGGCAGATTTCGGGTCGTTTTTGGTGTTGGTTCGAGCATAGTATCGGGATTTAGGAGAGATTTGACGTTAGAAGGTGTTGTCGGAGGATGTTGTGATTTGAGGAGTCTAGGGAGTGGATTGCATGGTGGCATAGTAGAGGGCCGATCTTAGCCCTCCGATCACTTTTTGTACCCCGGGGTCCTTTTATGTGGTTTCTTTATGGCGTATCTTCCGAGGTTTTCGAGCTTTGTTCGAGTTCCGAGGTCCATGGTTCAAGCTTCGTAGTTTGTTCGTCTCCCGAGGATCATCTTCACTCTAGTTCTACAGCTTTATGGCTTACTCAAAAGCCAAGTTATTTCACTTTTTGTTCTTTGTAATTAGTTTTGGTGGTTTTTGAGGTAGACTACAGGTCGCGACCCGCGATCAGTGTCGCGACCTGCCCTTGGTCGCGAGTCGCGAGGGTTGTCGCGAGTCGCGACGCTTGTGTCAGCGCTTTTATGTTTTTCTTTTCCTCCCTTGGAGGGTTAGGTTGTTATATTAGTTTTAGTTTTTGTTCTAACTACGAGAGAAGGGCGAAAAAAGGACAGTGTTCTACATGGTTTCTTCTTCTCTTCTTTGGTAGATTTTTAATGAACTCTATGGCTTTGCTAGCTTAAACTTCTATCTTGGATTTGGTTGTTGAAGCTCTAATCTATTTGTGAGAACTTCTTACTCTTTAGTTTCTCTATGGTCATTGTAATGCTTCTTGTACTTATTTCTATGATGTTTGCATAATCTTTGCTAGGAACGTTACTAGTATTGTTGTGTGAATCATCTTATGCTAATTCTAGGTGCATAATCGGATTGTTGTGTTCCTAGCTCCATGTAGCATACAAGGTATTTGATTAATTGCTGAACATTAATCTTGTACACTTAGAGAAGCATTGTTTATTACTTGAATGTTATTGCTTTGATAACATTAGTAATCCTATCGTGTTCCTCGACTTTAATGCTACTTTGGTTTGGACTTAAGTGCGATTCATTTGAGTTAAGTCATAGTAAGAGCGGTTCAAATCACGCGGATTGTGTGTTTAACCACGATCTACGAGGATAGAGGTCTAGACTTCTTGATAGGTGACCATATGAAGTGTTGAGGGTTAAGGTTTCGTGATCACAAACTAGGTAAGGGTGGATGCTAATCGAGTCCAAGGCCTTTTTATATTGTAATCTCTTTGGGTTTTAATACCGTGCGTAGTTTAGTTTACTTACATTGTTCCAGATCCCCCCCCCCAATTTGGTTACTTTGGCCTTAACACATACTAGGGTTCTTAATCCGCTAATTTCCGATCAAGTTCCTGATACGATCCCTACTTCCATTCTACTTGATTAGTGTGCATGAGAGTAGGTTAATTATATTTGGTCATGAGTACACGACAAACACCTACCAAATTTTGGCGCTGTTGCCGGGGAGCAACGCATTACTTGTTTGTAATTAGTGAATTTTTATTCTTAGGTTGTATTGCTTTGTAGTTTATGGTTAATACTCGTGCTACTAACCAACATCCTTGAGTACGATCGAGATTTGGAATTAACTCTTTTCAGGTTGAGAAGAGAAGGCGTGAAAATTAAGGAGCTTCCTTTTGCTATCGAAATAGAAGAAGAGATGCCTCCGAGGGTCGAGCCACGCACATTGAAGGAGCTCACAGCTCCTAACCTTGATCAATAGCCCTTATGCATTACATTCCCACAAGAAGATGAAGGGGATACTTTTGAGCTGAAATCAGGGTTAATACATTTGCTTCCGACATTCTATGGGCTAAATGGTGTGGATCCGAATAAGCATCTTTCAGAGTTCCCATGTGGTGTGTAGCAGCATGAAACCAAGTGGAGTGTCGGAAGAGAAGGTGAAACTCAACATTTCCATTCTCATTAAAAGGTGCGGCAAATGATTGTTGTATTACCTTCCACCGGGTAGCATTTCTACTGGGCTGATTTGAAAAAGGCTTTTCTCGAGCAATATTTCCACTTCAATGTCTTCGGTGTTGAAAAAGGAGATAAGCAACATCGAGCAAAAGAGTGATGAAACCTTTTATGAGTACTGGGCTAGATTCAGGAAGTTATGTGCTAGTTGTCCTTATCATGGCTATGCAGATGAAGACTTAGTGCTTATCTATAATGGATTAAGTGTGGAAGATGCACGAATGGTGAATGCAGCAAGTGGAGGTTCAATTGTAATAAAACGCACAAGCTGCTAAAGATTTGATAAACGAGCTAGCTGAGGGCTCGAGACAATTCACTAGAAGATCAGGAGCTCGTCGTTGGCTGCCGAGAGTCTGGAACTTCTAAGTTAGAGGATCAAGTGCAGTTGACATCTATGGTGTGGAATTCATGACAAAGGAAAAGAATACTCAACATGTGAAAGCTTGTGGCATTTGTTCTTCACCATTCCACATATTTTTGTCCTCATTTGCAGGAGGAAGCGAGTGAAGAGGTAAAGGCGGCCGGGTTTCAGGGCCAAGGTTTTCAAAAGCGGTATGACCCATATTCAAGCACATATAATCCTGGGTGGCGAGATCACCCCAATTTGAGATATGGGATGCCCCAGGAAACCAGCAGGGAGCGCACCAGTATAACCATCCTCCACCTCCTTACCCGAGACACCAGGAGCAAGTAGCTCCACATTTTAGGCCACAAGGCCAAGTACAGGGACCGAGTACTAGCATGTCAACTGAAGAAATGATTAATGCTTTAACTAAAAATGTGACTAACATGCAGGGAAATATGGTTCATTTCAGGAGAGCCCGATCGAGCATCAAAATTTGAGCAACAAATGAGTCAGGTCTCTGGAGAGTGAGCCGTTAGAGGCTCGAGATTCGGGAAAGCTACCGTCTCAAACGGAGCTTAATCTGAAACATAATGCAATTGCAATCACATTGAGGAGCGGAAAAGAGATAAAAGGAAGAGATAAAAGGGTCGAGGAGGAGATTGTTGTTTATGAACCAGAGCCAGAGCCCGTGCCTGAGCTTGAGCCAAGACCTGAGCCTTCCACATCTCGTGAGAAGCCCAAGCAATCACCACCTCCACCACTTTACGAGCCAGCTCCTCCTTTCCCAGAAGCACTGCGAGATACTCGGAAAAAGGAATGTGATCGTGACATTTACGAGACTTTCCATGAATGTGAGGTAAATATTCCCCTTTTGTATGCTTTGAAGCAAATTCCTAGGTATGCTAAATTTATTAAGGAAATGTGTACTACAAAAAGGAAACAAAGGTTAAGGGGAGCCCAAAAGGTAAAGGTTAGCGAGCATGTCTCTACTATGTTCCAAAACGCACTTCCTCCAAAGTGTAGTGATCCATACGTGTTCTCTATCCCTTGCGTGATTAGGAACACCACATTTCCTAGGGCTATGCTAGATTTAGGGACTTTGATTAATGTCATTTGATATTCTTTATACGAGTCCCTAAAACTAGGTACCCTGCATGAAACAGGTGTTGTGATTCAGTTAGCCGACCGCGCTAATGCTTACCCGAAAGAGATAGTGGAAGACATGTTGGTTAAGGTCGATAAGTTAATCTTTCCTGCTGATTTTTATGTTTTAGATATGGAGCATGACAAGCATGCTACTCCTATTTTGTTAAGAAGGCCATTTCTAAAAACTTCTAGAACAAAAATTGATGTGCATAGCGGTTGTCTTACTATGGACTTGATGGAAGCCTTGTAGAGTTTAACATCTATGATTCCATGAAATTCACGAGAGATGACCACTCTTTTTACTCCATAGATGTCATTGATTCATACGCGCAGCATGTTTTTGAGATAGGTGGTGAAGATTCTTTGTAGGTAGCTCTTGAACATAGCTTGGAAGGAAATGATGTTGAGTATGTTTTAAGTGTTAACTTGTAGGAAATAGTCCAGGCATTGGAGGAACATGTGAATCTTCCACTCGTTCTCCTTTGTGGGTCCTTTGCCTTTGACTATCCCACCGGAGAGCTTTTACCGTCTATTTTGCAGGCACCCATAGTCGAGCTGAAATCATTGCCTGAGCATTTTAAATATGCATTCCTTGGAGATGGAGATACACTACCGGTGATTATATCAAGTAAGCTATCCGAGGAACAAGAAAGAACACTCATCGAGGTGCTAAAAGAGCATAAGGAGGCGATCGGGTGGACTATAGCAGGTATCAAGGGAATTAGCCCAACCACTTGCATGCACCTGATTTTGTTGAAGGATGATGCAAAGCCCGTGCGACAGCCTCAAAGGCGGCATAACCCACGTATGATGGAGGAGCCTGAAAACTTGGTCACATACCATTTGAGTCGATTAGTATCCTCTTATGATCTAGAACCAAGTTCGGAGAAGCCATGGCAAGAGCCTATTCGGGAAGAGTTCCCGGATGAGCAATTGATGGCCCTAGGATGCTTACACCCATGGTATGCCGATATAGTCAATTTTCTTGTTTCTAACTGTTTTCCTCCTCATTTTTCCAAGGCACAGAAGGATAAGCTCAAGAGTGATGCGAAGCACTATGTATGGGACGAACCTTATCTCTGGAAGCACTATGCAGATCAAATAGTAAGGAGATGCATTCCTGATGAAGAGGTAGCTTCTAAGTTCTATATCCTTACCTTTTGTCATTCCCATGCATGTGGGGGTCATTTTGGAGCAAGAAGGACAGCACGAAAGGTATTGTAATGTTGTTTTTATTGGCCGAGTCTTCATAGGGATGCATTTCATTTCTGTAAATCTTGTGATAATTGTTAAAGGGTCGGGAATATATCGAAAAGGAATGAAATGCCACAAAGTGCGGTTTTGTATTGTGAAAACTTTGATGTGTGGGGCATTGACTTTATGGGACCTTTCCCGACCTCTTTTGGTTTCATGTATATTTGATGAGTCATATTAATATAGGCATTTCATGATGCATTTTAGGATCATTTAGTTGCATTCTTAGTCCGTAATTGCGTATAGTTACTTAAGTTGAGAAGATATTACTCTTGTGTGTGTTTTCGGTGTTTTTGATAGTTTTCAGGTATTGAGGACACAATTGGAGTATCATTGGACAAGCTTAAGCATGAGAAGCATCTAGGAAGGAGCTAAGTCAAATGAGGAGTCCAAAGGGCATCTTTGAGTCGGATTGCAACTCAAACATAGCGGAAACATGTTAAAAGAAGTATGGAAATTGAGTCATGTGCACTCTTTTGATCATAACTCATTATCCAGAGATCGAAATTTAGTGATTTCAGTGGAATTGGAAACTAGACTTAAGTTGAGAAGAGTACTGCTTCTTCTGAGTTGATATATATAGGTTGAGATCATTGAGTGTCATTGATTTTCGCCCTAAACACAAGAGAGTACTAGTTCACATGCCTATAGTGAGGTCTGTCAAGTTTTGTTAAGTCCAGCTTGGGAGAAAGGGTTTGTGGTAAGATTGTTGAGTTGATTGGTCACATGACGTGCTATGCGACTTTGTTTCATTGATACTCGATGCTTGGTTCATGTAGTATTGATATCTCTCATGTTGTGGATTGTGTGCTTGACCCTGTTTTAGCCCCATATTGTAGGTTATCATTTTCTTCCCGTGTCTATTGTTTGATTGCTTGAGGACAAACAACAGTTTAGCTTGGGGGAGTTTGATGAGTCATATTAATATAGGCATTTCATGATGCATTTAGGTTGCATTTTAGGATCATTTAGTTGCATTCTTAGTCCGAATTGCATATAGTTACTTAAGTTGAGAAGATATTACTCTTGTGTGTGTTTTCGGTGTTTTTGATAGTTTTCAGGTATTGAGACACAATTGGAGTATCATTGGACAAGCTTAAGCATGAGAAGCATCTAGGAAGGAGCTAAGTCAAATGAGGAGTCCAAAGGGCATCTTCTAGTCGGATTGCAACTCAAACATAGCGGAAACATGTTCAAAGAATTATGGAAATTGAGTCATGTGCACTCTTTTGATCATAACTCATTATCCAGAGACCTTAATTTAGTGATTCCAGTGGGGTTGGAAACTAGACTTCAAGAGCTTTCCAACGGTATATTACACGCCCCGATACGACTTCTAGTTTGGGAGATATGGTCTTTGCAAGTTGACGCTGTTTTGCAGGCCGAAAACCCGCGGCCGCGGGTTATTCCGGGTTTCCTAGTCGAATAAGGCTTTATCTTTTGACGAATTAGACTATATTTTTCTAGTTGGTTTAGGAAATAGAAAGGTATAAAGACTCAAGGGAATATTATCATTTCCTATCTTATTTTCTATTTTGTTTTTTCCATCATTAATTCATTAAAGATTAGAACTCTTTTTTCTCTCAATTAGTGAAGAACCCTAGTTTTGCTTTTTCCCCAATTACATTGAATTTTCAATAGAAGCTTTGATTTTTGCAAGATTGGTTCTACAATTGGTATTATTTCTTTTTCTCTTTTTATTCCTATTCAATCCTTTAGTATAATTCATGTTTGCTTATTTAATTATGAATATGTTTTCCCCAATTATGATTGAGTAGTCTATTTCTAGGGTTTAAGGGGATCCATGATCAATTAGGAAGGGATGTTTATAAAGTATTGATTTTTTTGATGCATGTTGATTCCTATTGAATGTTTTTATGTCTTTTCAATCCAATTTGCCAGATTTGATTGTTATAGTGTTGCAATATTAGGTTATGCGCCGAGAGGTATAAACTTGATATTAAGGCTAGTTTCAATAGGTAGAATTGGTGTTAATAAATTGCGGGAGCCTGTTAATATCGTTCTATGCTTGATTTAGACTTGAGAGAGCGAATCAATCTGTTTAACTGCATTATTAATTGTTGATTTTAGTGTTTCATCCCGAAATATTGATCATTGGTGAACCTATGCCCTAGACCTTTTATTCTTGATAATTCTTGATATAGTTATAGTCTAGTTTAGTATAATTACTCACAAACACTCGTTCCTATACTCTAGATTTGACTGACAATTAGGAAAAGAACATTGTTTCTCTGTGGATTCGACCCTACTTCCCTGACTACTATTTGTTAGAGGACTTTAGGATTAATTTTGATAAGGTGATACGACTTTAGCCAGTCAATATTCTTTTTGTAGTGGATTATGTATCAAAATAGGTGGAGGCTAAGGCCACTCGTACTGACGATGCTAAGGTGGTTGCAGATTTTGTGAAATCTCACATATTTTGCAGATTTGGAATTCCAAGGGCATTGATTAGTGACAAGGGAACCCATTTTTGCAATCGAACCATAGGTGCGCTGCTGAAAAAGTATCATGTGACTCAAAAGACCTCAACAGCCTACCATCCACAAACAAATGGCCAAGCGGAGGTGTCTAATCGCGAGATCAAATCAATCTTGGAGAAAACGGTGAATCCAAGTAGGAAGGATTGGAGCTTGCGATTGGAGGATGCACTATGGGCATATAGGACATCTTATAAAACCCCCCATTGGTATGTCACCATACCGATTGGTGTTTGGAAAGCCGTGTCACCTTCCAGTAGAGCTTGAGCACAAAGCATATTGGGCCGTCGAAAACTTCAACATGGCCTTGGATGATGTTGGGCATCGGAAATTACAGTTGCAAGAATTGGAGAAGATAAGGAACGAGGATTATGAAAACGCAGCAATTTACAAAGCAAAGACGAAGGCATGGCATGACAAGCTAATTATAAGGTAAAAGGTCCTCTTGTTTCAGTCCCGCCTACGTCTTTTTCCAAGAAAATTACTGTCTAGGTGGATCGGGCCATTCATTGTCGTGAAAGTGTTTCCACATGGAGCTGTGGAAATCCGAAGTGAAGCCACCTCAAAGATTTTAAAGGTAAATGGGCAGCGGATTAAGCCGTACTTTGAAGGATTCAAGCAAGTTGGAGCCGAGGATGTTCCTCTCGGTGACCCAGACTATGGTTAGACCATATGGTTGTAAGTCGTGTCGACGACGGTAAATAAACGAGCTTGTTGTATATAATGTACAAAGTTAGTTTTCTTTTGGTTTTTGGCAAATATTATGCTTTTGGTGGTTGTTCGTTTTGCAGGGAATAAAAGAAAAGTTCGTGACTTGTGAAGTTGTTGTGTTTAAAAATGTTGATGAGCGAGTATTAAAAGCCGAGAGTTGGTTATTGGTGTGTGAGCAAAAGATGAAAGAATAATGAGAGTGATAGGTGGACAAGAGTAAAGAGGGAGCATAAAAAAAAAGAAGCAAACACAAAACTGTAAAAACATAAGACACTCGCGAGCCGCGATGAACATCGCAGGTCGCGACTATGCATGTTGCGACTCGCGACGCTGTTCGGGACTCACGATGGCATCAGGTTGCGACTCGCGACACTGTTCGCGACTCGCGACAACCGTCTGTTTTTTTTTTAAGAAAGCTCAATAACGCCTCCCTTTTATCTCTCCCTAACATTTCACACGAAGCCCCCTCTCTCTCAGCACACTCTCTCAATGTCAAAAATCACTCAAGGACCTCATCTTATCTCCCACACTCCAATCTTCACCTCAAATCTCTCCTCTAATCTTCTCCTTTTCACCTCTCTACACAAATTCCGTACTCTCTACTCTCTTACACATCATAATCTCTCCACAATTTCTGAAAATCATTACCTTCTACCAAACCCTAGAATTTAGGGGTTTTTGATTTGGAGCAACACCATCCGAATTGAAGCTTGGAGGATCATTCTACATGCTTAGGGAAGCTATTCACAAGTTCTAATCACCCTACATAACACTACTTCACTTACATTTTGGTATAACACCCTCTTTC
Source organism: Beta vulgaris subsp. vulgaris (assembly GCF_026745355.1). NCBI lineage: Eukaryota > Viridiplantae > Streptophyta > Magnoliopsida > Caryophyllales > Amaranthaceae > Beta > Beta vulgaris. The sequence continues at coordinate 9,092,501 of NC_079202.1, read as the reverse complement.
CTACTTCTCTTTGATTTTGCTTGAAATATCTTGTTCTTGCTTAATTGTAGAGTTGTAGCTTGATTAAGTCATTGTTTGTAGTAGTTGATTAAACTTGTTGAGTTGTGTGGTGTTGTTGGTGTGATTGTTGAACTCATTTGGGAATTGGTGGTTGGTTATTGGTGTGTGGAGGGTGTTTGGAGTGTAAGAGTGTTATTGTTTGTGTTCATGTGTCTAACCCTTGTTGTTGTTAGCTCTTATAAGTTGATAAAATGAGCAAGTGAAGCCGAACTGAGCCCGTCCCCCACATTAACTCCCGTGGCCTTAAGAAGCTAAGTGACCAAGCTAAAAGGCGATGGGACCACCTTGATAGACTCGGGAGGGTGATACAAGAAACTAAGTTTACGGATCACTCTACCCTAGAAAAATTGGGGTTGGCTAGCTTGGTTGAGTTTCTTCTCGACAAGGTTGGCCTCAAAAACTTTCTATGGAAGAGGGCCCGAACTTATGAGCGGTACGCCGGCACACCCTCGAGTTCCTTTCGACCCTACAAAAGCATGCCGAAACCAAAGATGAATCTGAACACATCACTTTTTCTCTTAATGATAACCAATACAAGATAAATTTCCTTGAGATAGAGAGTGCTTTTTCTTGGGACTTTATGGCCGAGGATGACTTTTTGGAGCCTGAGAACTATAATCCTGCCGTATTTTGGTTCATAATCACTGGTAGGGGTGAGCACAACCGGGTACCCGGTAGAATTTCATAGACCCGGACCCACTGAGTATTGAAAATCTGGAATTGGAATTGGAATTGGTCCAACCGGGTCCTAAAGTTTTGGACCCAGACCCGGAACCAGTGGGTACCAGGTCCCGAACTGGGTACCCAGTTGTAAGTTTAACAACATACTAAAATGGGCCAATTGAGCTATAAAATTTTTTAAAAAAATAAATGGGCCTAAAGGCCTACTAAATACAAATTTTTTACTTAACAACTATTATCCTATTACCAATTCTATATGAGTATATGAAAAAAAACCAATTCTAAGTACTGGGTACCCGGACTTATACCCGCTCCAACCGGGTACCCAGAGCCGGGACCGATCAAACCGGGTACCCACCAGGTACCGGGTCCAAAAAATATACTACCCAGAATTGGAACCAGATGCAACTGGGTCCACTTTTTTAGACCCAGACCCGGACCCAGTTGGACCGGGTCCAGGTCCGGACCCGACGGGTCCATGCCGGGTCCGGGTGTGGGTCCGGGTACCCAGAATTTCTGCTCACCCCTAATCACTGGTGGTCGCACGTGGCATAGCCACTGCAAGAGTAGCGCCATTCCCTACTCTGCCTTATGCTACGTGCACCGTGTTTTGTCTATGACGGTCTTTTTTGCAGGAGAGCCCACTAATTTACCCGAATTTAATCTTAAATGTCTTTGGGCCATGACACCACAAGGGGAGGGGTGTCCAGATTGGGTGAAAATATGGGTGGATAAGTGCTTAGCTCAGTCGGCTGAGGGGAAGACCTCGGGGAAATTGAGTATGGGGGGTATGATTAGCCTTTTAGCCTCCCAACTAGGTGTCCAAGTCCCAGTAGACAAGAAGGGCACCCCCTCACTGACCCCTTTAGGGGCAGCTAGTGGTTGGTATTCTCGTGATTCTAACTGCAATGATTCCATTGCCTTGAGGAGTATTACCATGCTTCAATTTAAAACCATAGGCAATGAGATAAGATATGTGTGGCTCTTTCGGCGAGAAATATCAGGTATATGGCTTTACCACAGGAGCGGGTGGCCATTACGGAGCAAACTATCCATGAGGAGCTCTTACTTGCCCCTGATGTGAGGCATCCCCGGGGGGTGGCGGAGGAATTAGGTCAGAGGGACCCTGAAGAGGTCCAACCCGTGCCTCAACTATAACCTCAGCCACAACAGTTCCAATACCAACAGTTTCAGCAGTACCACCGGTAGTACCAGCAGGAGCAGGGTTACCTCCCTCACGCCCAATTTCAGGCTCAGGTAACTGAGCAACGATCCAGTGTTAGGGGAGATTTGGGAGAGATGTAGGATATGATGTACGGGATGGAGGACCAGATCTCTTCATTTGGTTCTATAGTTTCGGCTATGAACAACTTCTTCGTGTCCCGTTATCCACCCGAGGGACCGGAGAACCAGGACTCCTGGTACTCGGATCCCACATCCGAGATTGAGGCTGCGCGCATTATACGTCGCCAGGAGAGAGAGAGACCCGTAGGGCAGCCCACAGATTTGAGCGCGGGGGGGTCCTCGGGATCTTAGAGCTTTTCCTTTTCCCTTTTCCTCTTATTTGTATTTGTCCTTTCCACATTGAGGACATTGTGCATAATCAACGTGGGGGAGAGATTGATTAAATGTGGTGATACTTTAACTTAGTTAACCTATTTTAATTTGTTCTGTTTTGGTTTGTTTTGTATATATTGTGGTAATTTGATGGAAATTTGAAAAAAAAATGAATGAAAATGAAAAAAAGAAAAGAAAAAAAGTGACAAAAAGAAAAATAAAAAAGAATCTCGCTGAGTTGAAAACTCGCAAGGGCGGGCAACTCGGGCAAATTTGGGGGCTCGGAGAGGTCGAGAACCCGAAAGGGCGGCCTATGCAAAAAAGAGCTGGTTTAGCGGGTGAGTTTTGTGAGCCGAAAAATGAAGAGAGATGAAACAAAAAATGAAAATGAGAAGCTAGGATGAAAACCCGAAAGGCCTCCTAGGCAAAATTACAGAAAAAAGAAAAGAGAGAAAAGAAAATTTGCTTTGATCCTCATTTGTCGGTGTCGGCGTCATAAGGTGGCGGCTTTGGAGTCGGTGTTTTCAGGCTAGATTAGGTTCTTGTTTTGTGTCCTTTGAGGGCGGGGTGTACATCTCTTTTTAGCTTTTTTTTTCTTTTGTTGCTTGTGGTATGATTTGATCGGAGCAAGAAGCTAAGCGTGGGGACCTTCGTGCCTTAGTTTCCTTGCATTTTGGGTAGGTTGGAGTTGGGAGGTCATTGTTGATGATCGTGTCCCGAGACCTTTCGGGATTCGAGGTTCATTTGTATAGAAGAATTCTTTTGGGGTAGATTTTGTCGATTGGCTTTTGTGTTTTGTGGATGGCGATTTTGGAGGTTGGCGTGGTATGGCGTATTTTGGGGCTTGGGTGTGTTGAGTTCTCTTTTTCTTTTACTCAAGGTTGAGTAAGGTTTATGCGTCGGGGAATTCGATGTGTCAAAGTTATTAAAACACAAAGAGATTATAATATAAAAAGGCCTTGGACTTAATTAGCATCCACCCTACTCGACGCATCAAATTGGTTACTTTGGCCTTAGCATATACTAGGGTTCTTAATTTGCTAATTTCGGATCAAGTTCCTTTGCTCGCTGTGATATAAGTTTATCAAATAATTAAAAACCTAGGGCAATTGATCGGTCCACCATGCTTATACCAATCTAATCAATACAATATAGTTCAACAATACTTGGATTGAGGTTCGAATAACTAGAGTATTTCGCTAATCCTTGGTCAGGCATTAACAACTCTTAAATTAACATATGCCAGTACAGTCGCTCAACATAATCAAATCTACCTATTGTAACAAGCCTCTAATGAATACGATCTTTCGATTCTAATTCTTATTAGCTAAACATAACTCATAATATTGCGCAATTACATGAATTAAACAAACATAACAAATCAATAGGAATTATTCTAATTCAATCCAATTATCAAAGAACATCAAACCACAATCAAAGAGTTATAAACATGGCTTCCCTCTCTAAGCCCTAGAAATATACAACTCACTCATAACAATAATAAACTCAATAAACATGATCGAAGTAAAAGAATTCATTAAATTAAATAAAGTAAAGAGGAATACCGAATGATTGAAGTAACAATGAAAAGAAAATCAACGATCTCTATAATCTTCAAATGTAAAAGTTCATACAAAACTAGAGAGAGAAAAACTAAGTGTTTGGCCCTAAAAACGTAAAAAATAAGATAGTCTAATCAAAAATACTAAAAACCTATTTATATTTTTTACAAAACCGGCTAAAAAAGGCGAAAAAACCCGTCCCGAGAAACCGCCCGGTCGGGAGACGGTGATTGACAACTTATGAGTTATGACAAAACTAGAAAATCCGCCCGGTCGGGCGTGCAAGCGATTTTGGCTCCTTTCTTGCCCGGTTAACCGGGCTAACATGCCTTGCGTCCTGGTGAAATTTTCATTTCACCCGGTCGACCGGGCGAGAAAACTGCGGTTTTGCGTTAACTTGCAAAGGTTGTATCTCTCAAACTAGAAGTTGGATTGAGGCGTGTCACCTATCATTGGAAATCCATTGAAGTATAATTTCCAACCCAATTGGAATATCGTGATTATCAATTTTCTATTAAAAGTTATGATCAACATAGTGAACAGGTGTCAGTTTTGGCACTTCTTTCACTAACTCTTTGCTTCATTCTAACTCGAAACTGTCCCGAACGGATGCATTGTCATCCTTGTTCAAGCTATGTTCACCTTCAATGATTAATAGGCTCGATCTTAGATCATCATAATCAATTTGCATCAAAATAACCTGAAAATCAAAGAAACACGCAAACGGGGAGTAGTATAGCACAATTTACGTAATTCATGCCATTATACATTTAAATGATCTAAAAGGATTTCTAAATGCAATCAAAATGCGTCTAAACACTATATATAAATGTGACATATCACTGACCACTCCTTCCTCTTCTTCGGCTTAGCAGGGTCCTGGGTTGGACAGAAAGATATCAATAACACTTCAAGCAATTCATCAAGATAAGAAATACACTAACCTTGGTGGCAGCAAAAGGAGAAAAACACATAGTCAAAAAGAAGAAAAACATAAAATAGAGTCGACGAAAACCGGTCCCCTCTCAGCAAATTACCCTTCAAGAAGGTCGGGCTCAGACCCATGGCGAAAAGGAAATGTTTAATCCATAAAGGGTAGCAACTGGGTAGCCAATTGCCCGCCACATAAGTCTCGCCCCCATTAATGATCTTGGACTCAGTCTGCATGTAGCAATCTGTTACACCCTCCACATCCTGTAGATCAGAAACTCAAAAATTCAGTTGAAAGTTAGACTCGACATCCGGTCGAACCAAAGGGATCTAAATGAAGAGCTCCCTTCGTGTAACACCCGACAATTCTCTATTTTCCAAAATACCTTTTTAACATAAAACTTGAAGAATTGTCAAAGCATTATCGCTCATGTGATAACGTATCGGCTTATTCAGAATTTTGAAGTGGAAATAATAAATAACTTTGAAAATAATAATTTAGTCAACCAAAGTTAACTTCAAAACCAAACTAAAGTTAAACCAACACAAATTCAAAACTCAACTATAAATGTAAAACTCAATTATAATATTAACAAAGTCAACACAAGCTCTCAACGAAATCCCAAACCCATGATGCATCATCTTCAAACTTGAAATGGACGATGCACTATTGATCCCGAGAGACTGCTCACCAAATGGGTCATTACAAGATCGATAAGACATAGTCATGATCAACATACACACATACACAAATCACGTAATCAGCAAAGGTAAGTACTAAATATAAAGCCTAGCATGATAGCCTAGCATGATACTAATAAACATTGAGGCAAAGATAAAATAATAATATAATAACATAAAAGACTACTTCAATGAACTTAACTCCACAACTAATAAGTTAATTAATTGAAATTGAATAGGCAATGGAAAGAGTTGGCCAAACCAAACCACTTTTCAATTTAGAAGACGAGGTATATGCGCGACTTCGTACTCCCCTGACCTACGATATCAAGGAACCTTTTAAATAAAATAGGATGCGGTGATCAATTCGGTCCCAAAAAAAGCATGGGCTACCACTATGTACTCCAACTCATATTAGTCCAACATTTCAGATGTGCACAAGTCTAAACCTTATTGCTATTCACTTCCAACTTTAGGTAGGTGATTAATAAATTATTTACTTGTTATGACTCACAAAGTAAGACAAACAATATAATCATCAAGGATATATAAGCTTCCATTTTTATCGAAGGATTAGATAAGGTGATCATTAACTTAACAACCAAAGAAGAATTCCATTATTGATTCCATAACCATTATTTATTTGTCGATCCAAGTCAACAATCAACCAACCTTCCATAGGTGAATAACCAACTTATCAAATAAGGTCATCAGTCCTGATAAAGTAAATACAATAATCCAAAGGAAAAAACATGATCCAATTCATGATCCAATAACAACATAATTATTAATCTCTCATGTGAATTAATAAAAAAGAAGGGTTTTTCTACGTAGTGCCCTGCGTTTTTCAAAATTTTACGTTGTACCCAGCCTTTTTGAACTATCCACATTGTACCCATAAACTTTCTAAACGTCACACAAAATACCCTTACTAATAGAAAATCCTACTCCAAACCTCATTTAGTCTTCAATTTATCATATTTTATCCCAAATCTCAGTCAACTAGTAAGGCTAAAAAATCCTACTCTATGCCCACATGGTAAGAACGTTCCAAAATCTACTGTTTGATATCGTATATAATGATATTGTGTGTAACGTTAAGAAATCTTAGGGGTACAACGTGGAAATTTCAAAAAAGTTGGGTACAATATAGAATTTCGTAAAACACATGGTACGATGTAGAAAAACCCATAAAAGAAAGTTCTGAATCACATATGCTTGCGTCAATCATCCATACAAACATAACATAATCATCATATATAGTCAACATGATTCTCACAACGACATCAAACATGCAATTCCACTTGAATATAAATCATATATGAACTATAAATAGTTTCCTATACATGATTCTACATCAATCCCGTGCTTAGGACATGATACTAATCCAACCAACACATAGTTATGAACATATATACACTACTACAAAGAATCCTAAAGAGACCCCCTAAAATCTCATTTAGAGACCACATGAGAGGTGATCTTCAGCTCACAGGTCTCTCAGGATAAATAACCACTTATTGCATGTGGTTTCTTAATTTAATAGAAGAGACCACTTTCTTAAAATAAGTGGTTATTTATGAATTTAAATAGGAAAAAAAGAAGAAGGATAAGGCACCACATTTTACAGATAGGTGGTCTTTTTTATCTTACAAAGAAATCATTTTTAATATATAGGTGATCTTTTTAATCATTCCTAGAAACACCACGTGAAAGGAAAATGTGGTCTCTTTAACCCTTTTTTTTTTTAAAAAAAAAAAGCAATATTTCAATATTATTATACGTTTTCTCCAATCTGTTTCACCTGCTCAATGCGCGTCTTTCATAATATACAAGTGATTTACATATATATAGAACATCTAGGCACTTGTATTGAGATAATTCAGATGACTTTATAATTGGCATAACCTTTTCATTCATTGAATATTATTCACTACAAAATCACATGCATATCAATATAAAAAAATAATAGAGCACCTAGGCATGTTCCTAATTCATGTGCATAAACTTAAGAATATAGCTCTCAAAATTTCAATCAATATACACAAAAGTTTCAAAGACCAAAAACGATGTAGATCAATTACACTTCCTAATAAAAATCTATGTTATCTCAAAATTCCTCCTCCTCCAGCTTGTTTATGCTTGTGAGTATGAGCTCTGCCAAGTACTGAAAAGCACAAAATCTATGCATTAAAAATAGAATACAACCAAAAAGGACAAAAAATGCTACTTCAAATTAAAATTTACTAACTTTGTTCCATAATATCATCTAATGAGTCAAAATAATTGCTAAGATTTTTCTCTCTCTAGAATTTTCTCTCGAAAATATTTTGTTTCTTTCCTTGACTATTTTATCCTTCCTTATTAGTGTGGTCATCGGAGGTTTCTACCTCTGTGCTAATGGTGCAGGGGCTCCGGGAGCCGACTAGCAAGGATGATCAAAATAGGCCAAGGATTTTAGATGAGTCTAGAATGGACATGGATCTAGTGCATGGTTTGAAAGCTCTGGGTCCCCAAGGTAATATTGAAGAGATGGATTGTGAAGTAGTTAGTGTGAATCTGCAGAAGGAGGAGGGGCAGCTGGCTAATGAGCAAGAGCCAACTGAGGGTCAAGAAATGGCGGAATCCTTCAAATGGGAGCCTGAACCACCAAAAACTATGGTCTCATTTCGAGATGCGGTGGCAGGATCTTCACAGTGGTTTAAAGAAGCAAAGAATGTTGTCTTTAATGCCCGTGAATGGGAAGATGAAGATATTCCCATACCGAGTGATGCTCTGGCTGTAACCTTCCCCAAGGAAACTCTCAGTAAGTTAAGGGAACCATGGCGTAATGCTTTGATGGGAAAGGTCCTAGGAATGTCTATTAACAGAAATTTTATGAATGATAGAGTTCGTAGAATGTGGAAGACTCAAGATCGAGTAGAAGTTATTGACTTGGGAAACGATGTCTTCTTATTTAGGTTCAATAACAGGGAGGATCTGGAAAGGGCCTTGTATGGTGGCCCATGGTTCATTATGAATCACTATCTTATGTTGTCCCGCTGGAAGCCGGATTTTAGACCTTCTGAATCTGGGTTTGATAAAATTTCGATCTGGATTAGATTTCCTGAACTCCCCATGGAATACTATGACAAGGAGGCCTTATTCATGATAGCTGCGAAAGTTGGGAGACCAATTAAGGTGGACTACGCCACGGATAATGCTGTTAGAGGAAGATATGCTCGAGTTTGCATTGAGGTTGATTTGGCGATCCCTTTGATCACTAAAGTTTGGGTTGGTAAAGCTTGGCAAGCTGTTGAGTATGAAAATTTATCTCTGGTGTGCTTTGAATGTGGCAAGATAGGCCATAGAAGGGACATCTGTAATACCCGAGAAGATAATAAGGTCCAGGAAGAAGGTAGGAGACAGAAGGGGAAGGCCGCCATGAAAGAATCAGCTGAAAGTAGTTCGTATCAAGCAGCTAGGATCGTGTCAGACCCAAGTGGGTCAGTTAGAATCAGGGTTTCAGAAGACAAGGAGCAATGGAAAAGTTTGGACAGTAGCTCAAAAGATATGGGAAAAGATGCGGTTCAGGAGAATCAGGAGAATTATGGCCCTTGGATTGTTGTGACAAGTGGAAGGAAGAAAAATAATAATCTTAGAGAAGTGAGGAAAGGAATGGGGAAATATAATCAAGAGAAGAATCGAGTTTTAAAAGAAAAAAACATAAAGGAAGGAAGTGGGGTCCGGGGAAGTGGAGAGAGAGTGATAGTGGATGTTAATAAATGGGAAAATTTAAATAGGACAGGGGAAGACAAAGAAGTAAATGAGGAGTTAGAAAGAAGCAATGATGACATATATGGAATAAATACAAAAGTGGCAGGTTTTTTTGGAATTAACGAGATTGCGGCGGAGCGGATTGGTGAGAGAAAAAGGGAGGTGGGCTCTCCAAAGGATAATAATTTGCATGGCAAAGCTACGTCTATTCCTCTTCCAACTGATTTAAATTCTCGGAATTCAACTATTAAGCAACCTATTTTATCTTCATCCTCTCCCCCTCTGCATGAAAGTTATGGAAGGAAATCAAAACCTGCCTTTAGCTCTGCATGTGCATCAAGGGCCCCGGAAAAAATCTCCGATGGAGCCATCTCGGTTCCTCACACCGGTACCTCCTCCTTTAACTCAAAGCTTGTTCCCAACATTCCCAACTCCACTGCTGTGGAAATTTCTGGCCAAACCTTTGACCCAGGAGAAGTCTCTGGAACTTCACTTTCACTTGAGACACCTTATGATGTATCAACACCACCGGATATCCGAGCCATGGATTTTCGACTTCGGCCCGGAACCACGGCTTCAGGCACCGCGAAAAAATCTCCCAGTTTTTCTCTTAAAGTCCGAAAGTCAAGAGGTAGAAATTTCGAAGCCGCAAAACCTTATGTCAGTCGTAATACTAGAGGAAATGCTCGATCTGTTCCAGTTAGAATTGGAATTTTACAGAACACCAGCGTCTCCTCCGGAGATCTGGGCACTGATGATTCCGGTGAAGCTGAGCATGGAGAAGGGAGCAGTGGGGTCGGATATGTTGCCACCCAAGAAGCGCCTGCGTCAGGAGGAGACGAGCTCGGAGAACGGGAGGGGGAGGGTTCAAAACTCGCTTAACATGAAGGCTGTTATTTGGAATGTTAGAGGGGCCAATAGTAAGTTTTTTCTTTGGCATGCCCTAGATATGGTGAAGGTGCACAAGCCGGATATTCTGATCATCTTGGAGACCAAGTGTTCTAGCCTTCGTGCGGACCAGGCTGCTGCTAGGTTAGGCTTTCGAAACTTCAGAATTATCCCCTCCTTTGGAAGAAGGGGAGGCATTTGGTTGCTTTGGAAAAATGACATCACTCTTGTTCAATATGCTGATTATAAGCCGAATCATTTCCATGCTCTTTTTAAGCTTAGCCCTAGCATTCCTGAGGTCCTTATTACTGGCATGCATGCACCAAGTATTGCGACTGATAGGAAGAAATACTGGGTTGACCTTACTCATGACTCTCCTCCGAAGGGGACTCCTTGGCTGGTGGCGGGAGATCTGAACGAGGTTTTGAGTGCGTCGGAAAAATGGGGTGGCAGAAATGTGAACTCGTCTCAGGCTCAAGATTGTAAGAACTGGATGAATGCTAACGCGCTCATTGATCTTGGGTATCAAGGTCCGAGCTACACCTGGACCAATGGCAGGGATGGCAATGACCTCATTAGAGAACGCCTGGACAGAGCTCTCGCCAATGCTGATTGGCTTGATGTTTTTCCTAATTCTAAGGTAATCCATCTTCCCCGGATTTTTTCTGATCATTGCCCTATTCTTGTTATTTTTGAGGATCGCCCTACGTCTTATGCCTTCCCTTTTCGTTGTAAAGAGGCCTGGGTGTACCACCAGGATTTTGAAAATGTGATGAAGAAGGCTTGGGGGGATGGTAACATAGCTTTTCTAGATGCCAGGAAGGATTTCCTTTGCAATGTTAAACACTGGAGTAGGTATACTTTTGGTAGGGTGGATCTTAAAAAGAAAAGATTACTAGCTAGGTTGGGTGGTATTCAGTCGGCCCTTTCTAGGAACAACTCCACTTTCTTGATTAACCTGGAGAAGGATTTATTAGTGGAGTACAATAATGTTGTGTTTCAGGAAAGGGTTCTTTTGGCTCAGAAGGCTGGTGTGGAGAGAGCTAAAATGGGTGACATGAACTCTAAATATTTCCATACCCTTGCTAAGGTTAGGAATTGTCGCAAGAAAATAGTTTGTTTGAAAGGCCAAAGTGGGGAGTGGATCACGAGTGGGGAAGTTTTAAAAAAGATGATGGTTGATCACTTCAACCAGATTTTTACCACCTCTCACTATGAGGAACGAAGGGAGGGGCAGTTTCAAAGCCTGGTTCGAGTGTTGGATGAGGATTATCATAGGATGGCTTTGAAGATTGAGGAAGGGGAGGTGTCTACTGCCATTGCACAAATGGCTCCCATGAAGTGCCCTGGGCCGGATGGGATCCAAGCTATTTTCTTTAAAAAGTTCTGGAAGCAGGTTGGCCCATGTGTTGTGACCTTAGTCTCTAAGGCTTTTGTTAGTGGTCGGATCCCTAAGGGCATTAATAATTCGTTCCTGGCCCTTATTCCGAAAGTTGACCCGCCGTCTGAGTGTAAGGATTTTAGACCCATTGGGCTCTGCAATACCATCTATAAAATCCTTACCAAAGTGATTGCTAATCGCATCAAGCCTCTTTTAAATAATCTCATCCACCCCTCCCAAACTAGTTTCATCCCGGGAAGAGTTATTCATGAGAATGTTATTATTGCTAAGGAAATGGCGCATTTTTTTAAGAAATGTGGCAAGAATAAGAATGTCATGGCTATTAAGGTTGACCTTTCTAAAGCCTATGATAGTTTGGAATGGGGTTTTATCAAAGATACTTTGCTGGGCTTTAATTTTCCCAATGAGCTTGTGAACTTGATCATGGATTGTATTTGCTCGCCTGAGATTTCGGTTATTTGGAATGGTGAAGTCACTTCTTCCTTTTGTCCTTCCCGGGGTATCAGACAAGGGGACCCTTTGTCCCCTTACATCTTCGTGCTGTGCATGGAAAGGCTTTCTAGAGCGATTGAGGAGAGTGTTGTGCGAGGTGAGTGGAAGCCTATTAGGATGGGGGAGGAGGTTAATATCTCGCATATTTTTTATGCGGATGATGTCCTGCTCTTTGGTCAGGCTTCCCAGGACAATGGGGAAGTGATAAAGAAGGTCTTGGATGAGTTTGGTGAGCTTTCGGGTTTAAGGATTAATGTTGGTAAGTCTACGGTGATTTTTCCTCCTAAGATGCAGCACCAAAGAAGACGTATTTTGGCGGCTACTATAGGGATTAGAGGGGCTACAAGCTTTGGGAAATATCTGGGTATACCCATTATCCCAAACAAGTTGAGAAGAGCTGACTATGGGACCCTTCTTGAGAAAGTAAAGAATTCAATTAGAGGCTGGCAAACCAATTTTCTTAACCTGGCTGGTAGATGTACTTTGGTCAAGTCGGTTGTCACGTCGTTTCCGGTGTATGGCATGCAAACGGCTCTTCTGCCTATTGCGGTCACTAAGGAGATCGAGAAGGAGTGTAGACGTTTTCTGTGGAACAAGGTTGATAAAACTCACTACCTCGCCAGAATTTCCTGGGATGTGGTGTGTAGTCCTACCAGGGATGGAGGGCTGGGGTGTAGGAAGATCCATAGCTGGAATTTGGCCTTCATGGCTAAATTGGGCTGGGCTATTCTTAAAAATGAAGATAAACTTTGGGTGAAACTTATGAAGGCTCGTTACTGGAATAGGGGCTCCTTCTTAAATGCTCAGGCTAAGAATCACCACTCCTCTATCTGGAAAGATATTGTTAGAGGACGAGAGATTCTGGAGAAAGGTTTAAAAAAAAGAATTGGTGATGGGTGTGGTACTTCGCTTTGGCTTGATTGGTGGGTTGGGGAGGCACCTCTTATAAAAGTTGCTGTAAGTAGAGTGTCAGATTCCATTTTACATTGGAGGGTGAGCAATATTATTAAAAATGGGAAGTGGGATATTGGTGAAATTCAGGAACTGATCCCTGATGAGTATTGTAGGAGTATCCTGCGTACTCCTCTCCCCTTTTTCGACATGGAGAAGGACGTTTATATCTGGGCTTGGGAGAGGAATGGGAACTTTAGTGTCAGGTCTGCGTATAGAATGCAAGGTGGTCCTAGTGTTTCGCAGGGGCAGAGGAACACTTGGAGTCAGATGTGGCGTTTGAGTGCCCCGTTTAATTACAAGCTGTTGTTTTGGAACCTTTTGCACAAAATCATCCCTACTGCTGTTTTCTTGGCTAACCGTATTCCTAATTTTGATGTTGTGTGTGTTCAATGTGGTCAAGCTAGTGAGTCTCTTTTTCATTTGTTTCGAGACTGTAGAATCCCCAGTATTATTTGGTCTGACCTTTCCCCTATTATGCCCCCTGTTATTGCTCACTCCTTCTTTTGTCTTGACTGGGATGGTTGGCTTAATTTGAATTTAAGTCAAGAGGCTACGTGGAAGCTTCTCTTTGCCACTGCCATTTGGCACATTTGGTGCTCTAGAAATAGGGCTGTCTTTGATGCTGCTGTCTCTCACCCCAGGCATCTCCTGAATAGGGTGAGAGCAGACCTGGTTACTAACTCTAAAGCCTTTCAGGTTACGGTAAAGCAAACTGCTCAAGGGAGGTCTCAGATTCATTGGAAGCCGCCAAAATTGGGATTCTTGAAGCTTAATGTGGATGCAGCTTGGAAGCAAGAATGGGTGGTGGCAGGTATAGGAGGTGTTTTCAGAGATAACAAAGGAAAATGGGAATTTGGTTTCGCTAAGAAGATGGAAGCTAGCTCCCCAGAAGCTGCTGAGCTCTTGGCTGTTAGAGAAGGTCTTCAGATTGCCTGGGATTGCTGCTATCCTAAAGTGGAAGTTGAGTGTGACGCCTTGGGGGTTATTAACCTCCTTTCTAAACACTCTGATGTGGCTAATCATCCGCTGGGGGTTGTCCTAAGTGACATTAACATCCTGATCGCCAGAGACTGGTGTGTGGAGTTTTCCCATTCCAGGAGAGATGCTAACAAAGTGGCTCATGGCCTCGCCTCTTCCGCAGTGGTGCAGAAAGACAGTAGGGTGGTTTTTGTGCTCATTCCGGAGCATGTTAAGGAGGTGTATTTGAAAGATCTGGAGTATGTACCTAGCTCCTCTAGTTAAGTTTGGTTGTCGTGTCTGGTGTCGGTGGAATAGATTGTATGGTTCTTTTTTGTCTTGCTGTGTTGGTATTTCCTGGGGTGGCTGGTGTAGTTGTTTTGGCTGGGTGGTGTTATTTTATGTGGTTTTCCTCTTTGTTGTAATTTTGGGTGGCTTAGCCACATGTTAATTTAAGTTGTTTCCCTTTTCCTTAAAAAAAAAAACAACAAATTATAAAATCACCTCTTCCCAAATTACAAAATGCTGCCTGAGCTGCACTAGTGGCGGTGGCAATTATAGGAGCATTGCCACCACCTCTTCCCAAAACTGATATAGCTGCATCCATCAGAATTAATCCTCAAAGCAGTAAACAAGAGCGACCTTTGCACTATCTTATCCCTTACTTCAGTGTCTTTCAGCCATTTTTATATATTTTGGGTGGACACAGTGTGATTTGTTGATGTAATTTTATTGCTTTAATGGGTAAAATTTACTGTCTCTACTCTCTAGCAATAGATTATGCACTTCAAATGCAGCAAAGTCCTATGCTGAAGATCAGATAACCCAACATTTTTCGTTCTATCATCATTACCTAGAAGACCATACAATTCTAAACCTTAATGATAAATGTCTCAATGATATCTTTAACTGCATGAGCTTTTAAACAAAACTACACAGCAATATCACACACCCAAACAAATCCCACAAATCTATAAATTGCTTATGATACCGACGCCTTCATAAGTCATTACAACGTATGCAAATCTAAGACATCAATAATCACTAAAAAAACAAAATTCTTTAAACAACATTCAAAAACATTATTATATACCACTGGTGCAACAAAACCTCAATCATATGGTACCTCTGGTTTTTAGTAAACACGAATTTCTCATACGCCAATTTCCCCCCATTCGTGGACCAATCATCGGAATAATACTTTACAGCTACCCTTTTCCCTTCTAAATCAAGCAAAAGTATGTTTTTCACTATTGGGCATGAGTCCTGCACAATCAAATCATAATCACATACCAACTCATAAATCACAAATCAAAAGAACCAAATTCAATGAAGATATATCATTTCAACACTACATTACACAGTACGTCATTAATGAAAACATAGTAATATGAAATGCTTCACCGACGAATGAAATTGGTTAAATCAAACCATAATCAATGTTGATTTTACTCATAATGAAAAAAGAAACAACAAATCGAGGCGGCGACGACGGCAGCGCAGACCAACCACAGCGACCACAAAAGAAGGTTGGTACCTTCGGTACTTTGTGAACCACCAGGAAATCGAGGCGGCGACGACGGCAGCGCAGGCAAGACCGACAGGGGCAATAGCACACCAACCACATCAACAACCGCAACATCAACAGAGCTCCGGCGAGATTCGGCAATTACCAGCGAGGGGAGCGAAAGAAAGAGTCGGGGAGGTGCGAGAAAAATGGGGTTTGAGAGGTGATGAGGCAGAGAGAGATTTTTTAGGTGAAGTAGTTTTGTTTCATTCACATTAAACTGACAAAAGATAGTTACAAGAGTATATTGATTTTATTTCTTAATTTGGCCAAATATAACTTTAAACTTAAAAATTGGAATAAGTTTATTCCTCATTTCCTTGTTTAAAAAATTCAGGTGCCTTTTTTTCTCTTCAATTTACAATTCATCATTATACCCGTTAATATATATTTTAGGAATCGATATTTTCTCTAAAAGGATATAAACTAAAAATAACCACTTAACAAAAATAAGTGGTTTCTTTAATATTTGTGATTTTAAGGATGTGCAAAAAGACCACATGTCTAAAAAGGAGGTCTTTTTATCGTACTATAAGAGACCTCTTGTCTAAGAAACTAGGTATTTTTTGCTAAATAATCACTTATACCATCAAAGTGGTCTCTTATGGGTGGTCACTTTGCCCATATTTGTAGTAATACCTCGTGTAGACAATATGCGAGGCGACTTTAACAACCTTAGAAGTCGCCTAAAGAGAACTCTCCGCCTACCAAATACTAATACAACCACTAATCAATCCTCAAATAAAATACCAGCAACTTTAAAATATTCTAAACCCTCTTTAAAAGTGTTTAAAATCATTTTTCATCATTAAAACTTCAATTATTAATGTCTCCTAGTATAGTATCACTATACTAGCCATCAAACTCTCAAAACCCCGTACTTTGACAATCAAAACTCCATCACAAGCATTGTAATAAAAATTCCAGCAATTTATAATATGTTTAAAACCCTTTAAAACATGCTTAAATATAATCATAATCATAAGAGTATTCAATTTCATAAGCTATAATATAGTACCATGATTTTTCAACTCTTAAAACCCTAAAAATTCATACTTTGATATTTAAAATCTTAATTAGTTTAAACATAATAAATAAATCTGAAATTTAATTACTTCACTATATAAATTACATAATCGAAAATTTATATTTGAATCATCAAACTATAAACTTTAATCATGAAAACATTAAATCAATCCTTAAAAACATAAACTTAACATTAAATAAAATAGAGGATGAAGAAATAAACCAAGAAGAAGGAAAGAAAAGACACGCGTTGAGGGGGATGTAATGTCGACTGTAGGAGATGGCGGCGACGACAGTCGTCGTCTGGCGGTGGCAGTCGAGAAACGAAGGAGAGAGGAAGAAAAGCCGGTGGAGAGAGGAGAGGAAAGAATGGCGTGAGAGACAGAAAGAAAAGAGGAAGAAAATTTAGGGTGAGTTTTCAATGTGGCAATAGTGTTTATTGAATGAGTATTTATAGTTTCCCCATTAGGGTAAATAGTGAGTTGGGTTTTGATGGGTTAGTTTAATGAAGATGCTCATATGAAAAACTATAAGGCTTGGACTCTTCTAACCTAATAGTAAAATCCTTTTACTTCAACTCCTCTAGTTTAATTATAAATAATTTTTAAAGTATGGCTAAATAAAATACTTTATTGTTTAAAACATTAAATAGTCCTTTTGACTTTAAAATAGTCAACACATTAAGAAATTAATTATTTAAATATATATATATGTACTCTAAAATATATTTATAAAATTCATAAAATTCTCATTCCCATTTCTATTCTTCTTAAAGTCACTTGATTTCCTCCAGCATTGAAGTCCTTTTCTTTCTCACCCAATACAGCATTCTTCTTGTCACGCCTCGATTGAAGACCATTAATATGGACAGCTCTTTTATACACAACATCTTGAGTAAAAATACATTACCTGGATGTTGTGATGACGTGGGCGAATTTGGCATCTTCCTTTGATCAGGCTTTAGATGTTGCCACGTGTTTCCCTGGGGTGAATTGTTGATTTCAAAAAGCGTAATCGTTGTTTTTTCTGGAATCCCACTCGTTTTTTCCTTTGTTTTTATTAGGGTGTTCTGTGTAGGCGACACTTGTCGCTGATCTGTGAGGACAATTGATACGGTTTCAATCTTGACCATTTATTCCAATACTTAAAAGCGAAATCCCTTTTTTCTTTTCACTTTTACTCAACTTCTTCTCCTTCCTTCAGACATTTTCTCTGGTTTTCTTTGCTTTTCTACGAACTTCAGACTTACTGTTCAGTGAGCAAAGAACGTTTCTTTTACTCTAAAACTACTAAAGATTGTTACTTTTCTTCGTTTCTTTCTTATTTACTGGAAAAATTCTTGTATCCTTCGACGCTTCCCCTGGGCTTGCTTTTGGGAGTTTCTTTGGCTCTGTTGTGACATTTTTTCCGGCGAGTACTTGCTTGAAGAACGCTTTTGGGTACTTTTCGGGAATCTAATCCTTCACGCGAGTTTTTACTCAGGTACCCTTTCTCATAACTTTTTAGTTTTTTGCTCTTTTTTCTTCCTTGAGATCATGTGGGGCCAGTCAGATAGTCAAAATTCTCTAGGTAATAACTTTATGATTGAGAATGAACCCTCTTCCCCTTCCTTTGATGGCGGACTTAGTTCGTCAGATTCTAGCCCCCGAGATGGGAGGACTCGTCTTTTAAGTGACCTTCCTCTTCCGGCCGACAAGAACAGAGAACTTAGATCTAAATTTTTGAATGACCGTTCTTCTCCTGAACGAACAAGCTTAACTTCCCAATTCTTGACCGCTAGGATGAGTGGGGATAATCGAACACTTAAGGAACAGAGACATCAAATTATTGCCTGTAGGACCCTTAGGCACCCTCCTCCTGAAGCTGTTCCTCGCCTAGACATCCAGCCTTTGAAAGAGCATGTCTGGTTGGAGAGTTTGGCTGATGCTGGGGTCGTGACCGACACCAGTGTTTTTGATCGTCTTGCCCATGAGTCGGCTCCTTCTCATCCTCCTCCTGTTGTCAATTTAGGTTCTGATAGTGACTCTAACACCAGCATGGAGACCGATGCCCCCCCTCTACTTCTGGCCGGGACCAGAATTCCCGTCCCCGCCAAATTGATATAGGCGAGAGTTCCAGTATGCCTTCCTCCTCTCTTCCCGAACCTATTCCTGCCCGGGATGACGTCCTTCACTCTGGGATATGGCTGCCTCTAGAGTCTAGACTATAGCCATGGGCCTAAGAATACTGTCATCTGCAAAGGCTGGCGGGCGTCGGCTTTGGAGTTAGATTACTGCAAGGTGACGAAGGAGCTGTATGGGTTCCCACCTGAGTACAATTTGGTCATCCCGGCTGAGGGATCAAAGGTGGTTGACTGTCCGGCAGGGCACGTGGCTATATATGCCCACCATCTCGAGTTTGGGTGACGATTCCCCTTGGACTTGGTGTTGGTGAAGATCCTGATGTTTATGCTAAAATTTGTCACTTACCACGAAATCAAAGTTTATGAGACGTGTCAACCAGATGATGTTAAAGACAATGCGACAAAAGTATGCTAAGAGGGATCAAAGGGGATGAACACACAAAAGTGGTGACGCGGAAAACCCCAATGAAGGTGGGTAAAAAACCGCGGGTGGTTGGAGATCCACCAAACTAATATAGTTCACTATCTTTCTTTGCGAATGTCCGTCGTTTACAAGAATGCTTAGTTCTCTCTAATGTTCTTCTAATAGTATTGCGTAAAAAAACCTGTCAATGACCTCTCTCTCCCTTTTATATACCTTTTTTTTGTCCTTGGCTTTTTCCCAACGAATACAAAAATGAAATCACTAATTATTACATTAATTTCACGCTTTAATCATGGGAGATTTTCTATGCTCACGCTCCAACGTCTTAATGCTGTCCCATTTAACGGCTAAATTTATGGCTTATAATACTCTTTCCTTATTTGGCTGGACCGTTAACATTCAATGCCCTGCTCTCAATCTTGCATCCTTCACTGTGTCTTCGGGTTGCATTTGCTTTGTCATCACGTCAGATGGTATCACGTCATTGAGGCATCGCGTCAGTGTCACCCTGTCAAAAAATTCAGCCATAACAGTTTGCCCCCAATTGTTGAATTGGGGTGGCACAAAGCCCATGAGACAATTGTTAAAAAATGAATCAAATGAAATTCTACTCAAGTCATTAAGATATCACAAATCGCAAGAAATCTCGCCCTTGTCAATTTACGGAAAAAAAGATTCCCAAAGAGACGCATGGAAGGAAAGGAGATCTGTTTTGAGCGGTTATTTTTGGTAGTCCAAGAGTCTCAAAATACAAAAGGTAGTTTTGTTTTTAAATAGCCGTTTTAATTATAGCCGTTGACACGATTGTCATGATTACTCGCTGTTGGCATAAATAACTTAAGCGGCTAAAAAATCGCAACTTTTACTCTAACTTCATCAAATCTTTCTCTCTCTTTAAGTAAGGCAACTTCCATAACTTCCCTTATTCTCTTCATCGGAAAACCGATCGCTGACACCAGGTAATTTCGCACTTTTTCGTTCGTTTTTTCCTTTGATTCGCTCTACTTTCTCTTCCTCTACTGTTCTCATGGCACCTAGTAGACGCAGCATTAGGACTTTTGTAAAAAACCAAGAGAAATCGAAAGGGAAAGAGAAAGATGTAGAACTAAGGGTAGAAAATGAGGATGAACTGTCAACGATGTCAGAAGAGGATCTTTTAAGGTTTTTAGACTTAGGAAATTTGCCAAAGAGTACTGTCATTAGAAATGCTGATCCTCACGAACCCCCAGCGTCGTGTCCCCAAAAATGGGTAGTGCTCTATGAATATCCTTTCAAAATAGGTCTTAGACTTCCCTTCACCCCCCTGGCAAGGGATCTGATGCAGATTTACCAAATCAGCCCAAGGCAGATTATGCCCCAAGTCTGGAGGATCCTGAGCGTCATCGACAGGGTGACGGCGTCGTGGGACGAGGCCTTCACTCTGCACGACTTGCTGTTACATTATGAAATTAGGGTCAAAAAGAAAAATAGGATAGTCTTGCATGCAAAGGCGAGGTTAGAGCCTCTGGTCGGGGGGATACAGTCAAATGACAGAGGTTGAAAAAACAGGTTTGTGTTTATGAAGAGATCGTCGCTAGGGGAAGCCGAGACGTGTCTGGTTGGCGGCTGGAATACCGAAGGTGTGTTTAATTTTAGTCTTTCTAAGTTGTGACGTGTCGTTAACACCACTCTTACATCGTTTCTACTGCAGGTCTTAACCCAAAACTACTGTCGCATCGCGACGAGTCTCAGAGTCTCTGTGACAAGTTTCTGAAGGTGTCAGAGGAGGACAGGCAGTTCAGAAGGGTTCTTTTTGCTTCTCAAGATAGTTGTTCATCTATGGCTTCTGGTTAGTCTATCTAATTTAAATTCCTCTTCTTCTTTTTATTCTTTGGGGTAGGAATCTATCAGGGAAGGTTTTATACTAACGAATTAATCACTTCCGGACAGGTTCATCTCAATCGCGTCCTAGGGGGAGTCTGGACGGGCAGGCGCTGGCTGAAATGCTGCGCAAACGCAAGAGGGAGTCCTCTACTGACGCTGCGTCAGCGTCGTCTAAGAAGGATACAGCGGTTGTCGTTCACTTGGACGACGAGCTGGACGTCGCGTCTAAGACGCATAAGACTTACTTCCTAGCTCTCCCAGACAAAAGTGGTCCTTCCTATTCCGTGACCGTCCCCAATGACTTCATGTCGTTGGAACGGTCCATATGGCCTGAAGCGGACAGGTTCCTTTTTCCTAGCGCAGTGGAGAGGATCAAGGAACATACTCTTCCTCGCATGATGTCAGATGGACTGGAGCTCCTATTTCAGGTATAGACCCCTGGTTTTTTTTTATGCATTATGCTCATTATGACAATAACTTGTGATTCTCTAAGTGACGCGTATCATGTCTTTTTGTGCAGTCTTCTCAACATCTCCTAATGGCTAAGAGGGAGATCTCCTCTCTGCTGAAGGGTCATCTGACCATGAAGAAGAGAATGGAGAAGGCTGAATTGGACGCGAAGTCCAAAAGCGATGAGGTCGTCTTGCAAGAAGGCCATGGAGGACATGAAAAAACATTACAGAAGAATGCGGAGGAGCTGGAAGAGATAAGGCAGAGGGAGATTAAGTTGGAGGAGTCTTCTCGTCACGAAATCACGACGCTCCAGGCGAGCGTCGACGCACAGAAGAACAAGCTGGACATGCTCGATGCTGAGGTGACAACTAGGGTCAAGGCTAAGCTGATGTATCAGTTTTTAATGAAGAAGACGGCATTGTGGACGCCACAGAAGGACATTGACCTGTACCTCCAGTTCATGGGATCCATGAAGGATTTGATGGACGAAGAGGACTTGGCCGCGACGGCGGACTCTTCATCAAAAGTTGATGAAAACGCCCCGTCTTGTGCTGGGTTTCTGATGTGCCCCCCGACCCCGAAACCGAGAAGGAGGCTCCAACTACTGTCTTGCCAGCTGAAGCGTCCGAGTAGAAGGAAGCTAAAGAGGTCCCTGCCGTTTAATTTTTAGGCCCTTTATATCATCACCCTCTTATCTAAAGATTAATCAAACTTTTGTTAAAGGTCACTTGAAAGAGTGACCGTTTGTACTGTACTTTTGGGTCACCCACGGGGGTGGCCATAACTATTTATCGTTTTAAATTTTTTGGGTCACCTATGGGGGTGGCCATTACGTTGATGCTTTTGAACTTTGGCAAAATTGTTCTTATGTCTTTGTTTTACATGGCATGTATATGTTTCAGTCGTTATTCTGACGTTCCTAGAGGATGGTCAGGCGCTCAGTAAGCCATCTTTGGTCGTTCAGACGTATCGTTTGGACTTAATAAAAGTCATCATTGGTCGTTCAGACGTATCGTTTGGACTAAACGATTTCAGGATACATATAGGAAATACATAAAAACTTACGTGTGTGCATCAGGGAGATAGACGAAATGTCGTCAGCAGTTATGACTTTAAGATGACTGTGCCCCTGTCGTAACGTCGGCTGAGGCAATAGTGGACCAAAACACTTTACATGGTGGCAAAATGCAAATCTGCCTGATGCCTTGTGAAAATCGTTGGGACGTTAATAAGTTGGACGGGAACAATTTGCCTGCAACTCAACAAATACCCAGTGAGAGAACACTATGGTCGCTAACAACTAGCGACACAGATATAATAGCATTACCATCTATCTATATCTTTATGTATATATATGTATCTTTTTCTTTTTTTCTTTTTTTTTTTTTAAAAAAACTGGGAAAACAAAGCTTATCACTTAGCTTTAAAAGTAGTATCGTTTGAGGTGTGTGGCATTCCAGCTACGTGGCACGGAGCTTCCGTCACGTCGGACCAATTGGTAGGCTCCATGGCCTACCTTTACTAATTTGATATGGTCCTTCCCACTTCTGACCTACCTTACCACCGTTAGCCTCTTGTGTGTTCTAGAATACTTTCCTTAGGACCTAGTCTCCTTCGATGAAGGATTTGGCTTCGACGTTTTTTTGTTAAGCTCCTCGCTACTATTTGCTGCTGGGCCGCCATGCGTACCAAGGCTGCGTCGCGCAACTCCTCAATGGTATCTAGGTCGTTTATCAATTCATCGCGGTTCTGTCGTTCCGTCGCTAGGCTGCATCTCGGAGTTGGGATGCTCACCTCCGAAGGGAGGACAGCCTCACAACCATAGACTAGTGAGAACGGAGTTTGTCCAGTCGCGGTGTGCGGTGTCGTGCGGTTAGCCCATAAGATGGAAGGCAACGCCTCCGCCCATTTATCTTTCTTGGCTGCGAGTCGCTTCTTCAAAAAGTCAATGATCGTCTTGTTACTGGACTCAGCCTGTCCATTGTTTTGCGGGTATCTTGTTGTTGAAGTTAGGAACGCTATGCCCCATTCATCACAGAAGCGTCTTGTCTCGTTGCTGATGAACTGCGACCCGTTGTCGCATACTATCTCGGACGGGACGCCAAATCTGCAAATGATGTTAGTGTATATAAAGGAAATCACTTCCTTATCGCTACCTGTTGAAAAGAACCTGCTTAATCCACTTAGAAAAGTAGTCAGTTAGTGCCAACATAAAGACCTTCTGACCTGGGCTGGAGGTAATTTGCCAACTATGTCCATGCCCCACTTCATGAAAGGCCAAGGTGTTAGAGTAGGATGCAAAAGTTCACAGGGTTTGTGCGTCATACCTGCATGTCGTTGACAACATGCATTTGGCGACATACCTTATTGCATCATTCCTCATTGTTGGCCAATAATAGCCCATGCGCAATACTCTGTTGGATAAGCTGCGTCCTCCTGAGTGATTTCAACAAGTGCTGTCATGCATGTCCTTCAGGACTTGCCCCCACTGCTCCTTCTCCAAACAGCGTAGGTAGGAGCCCGGCAGATTTTTTGAACAGTACTCCTTGAATGAGTACGTATCGCGACGCCTTGAATCGAATTCTGCGTGCTTCCGCCTTATCTGTTGGGTACATCGTTAGCAAGGAAATCATAAAATGGTTTTGTCCAACTGACACTTACTTCCTCGCGTCAGGGTCGCTCTCAGGTGCGAGATTATCGATTACTGACGACCCCTGATTGTCTCGAAGCTGTTCGACGTCGTTGTGACAGCGTCTCCGATGCTCCTAGCGATAGCAGGGCTTGTCAAATGAACCATAGGGACGGACGTAGACGAAACATCCCTCAAAGAATATCCGAGATTGGCCAACGCATCCACTTGCGTATTCTGGTCCCTAGGTATCTGCAAAATGTCAAATGAATTAAACACTTTACTTTTACTCTGAGCTATTTCTAAATACATGGCCATTTTAGAGTCTTTTGCTGCGAATTCGCCTTTGACTTGGCTGACTATCAAAGTGAATCGCTGAAGACTTTCAATGCTTTTGCTCCCATGTCCTCTGCTAACGTCATTCCTGCTATGAGCGCCTCGTACTCGGCTTCGTTATTCGTCGCTCTAAATTCACAGCAAATGGCTCGTACTATCTTGCCCCTTGTGGTGACTTTAGCACAATGCCTAGACCTGCACCACGAAAATTAGAAGATCCATCAACAAACAATATCCAAGAGTCGTCGTTCACTTGATTAATCCTTGCGACTTCGTCGTCTGCAAGCTTTTCTAGCTCTGGGCTAAAGTCTGCCACAAAATCTGCCAAAGCTTGTGACTTGACAACGGTTCTTGGATGAAACTGGATATCGTACGCGCTGAGTGTTATTGCCCACTTGCTCATGCGACCTGTCAATTCTGGTGTCGCAAGACAGACTTGATAGGATAATTAGTCATAATGACAACAATATGTGTTTCGAAATAGTGCCTAAGCTTTTTAACAGTTACGACTATGGCTAAAATGAGCTTTTTTAATGAAGAATACCTGGTCTCCGGGTCTAGCAGAGACTTACTGACATAGTAGATTGGTAGCTGCTGGCTCTCCGCTTCCCGCGTCAGGACAGGCTGACGGACACTTACTTACGCGAGATAGAGCTGCAACGTTTCCCCGATATTTGGTTTGACAATAAGGCGGTGACGCTAAGTAGCTTTTAAGTTTTGCAGCGCGTCTTCTGTGTTTTGCGTCCACTCGAAGCCCTTGTTCTTTTCAGGACGTCATAAAATAGGTGCATTTCTCAGATGACCGGGATATGAAACGATTTAACGCAGCTACGCGACCTCAACTTTTGCACTTCCTTGACGCTTCGTGGGGACTGAATGTTGATGATGGCTTTTATTTGATCTTGGTGGCTTCAATTCCTCGTTGGTCACGACGTACCCTAGAAATTTTCCTGCGGACACTCCAAAGGTGCACTTAGTAGGATTTAATTTCATGCGATACCTTCCGACAGATGCTAAATGTGATCATCTGCTCGCTTGGATTTGACGAGCATATCGTGTATGTACACTTCCATAGTGTCACCCAGTTGATCTTTAAACATTTGGTTAATCAGTCGCTGATATGTGGCACCTGCATTTTTCAAACCAAAAGGCATAACCTTGAACAATATATACCTTTATCAGTAACAAACGCGGTCTTTTCCTGGTCGTCCGGATGCATCAATATTTGGTTGTACCCGGAATAGCGTCCATGAACGTTAAAAGCTCGTGACCTGCCGTCGCGTCGACCATTGCATCTATATGAGGAGAGGGAATGGATCCTTGGGACATGCTTTGTTTAAGTCTGTGAAGTCGATGCAAACTCTCCACTTCCCGTTCTTTTTGCTGACCACCACGACGTTGGCTAACCAATCCGGATACTTGACCTCGCGGATCTTTCCGGTATCGATCAGCTTCTGAACCTCATCATTGATGACTTGATTCCTTTCAGGGCGAACTTGCGTCTTTTCTGCTTTACAGGCTTGTGAGCGGGTCGACGTTGAGCTTATGCGTAATGACGTCGGGACTGATTCCTGTCATATCTTCATGGGACCAAGCAAAACAATCTTGGTTAGTTTTCAAAAAATCAACTAACTGACCTCGTATTTCTTGGACAATGTCGCTCCGATTCGAACGACAGCGATCGGGGATGGATGGATCGAGCATCACTTCATCCACGTCCTGCTCGCTGGCGCGTCGGGCGCTGACCCATCCTTTAATTGCTAGATAGTCGCTTTGGGGGTTTGAGCGACGAACTATAGCATTCCCTTGCAGACTTCTGCTCGCCCTTTATTTCTTGGACGCCCCACTTGGTAGGAAACTTCAGCGATTGATGATAGGTTGAAGGGACGACCTTCATCTTATGTATCCATGGGTGCCGAGAATGATATTGTACGCTGACGGCAGTCCACAACGTTGAATTGGTTGGCAGGTTGACGCCTTTGGCCAGCATTGGCAGTGTGATCTCTCCGACAGTATGTTGAGCCTCTCCACTGAAACCTACCAAAACAGTAGATTTTTTAGTAATATCTTTATCGCACAAACCCATACCTTCGAGGGCGCTTTTAAATGATGTTGGTGAGCTGCCCCCATCGACTAACACTCGCTTAACAAGCAGTTGCTGACAGTCAGGGATATGACTAATCCATCGTGATGCTCCACGTCGCAGACGTCGTCGTCGTCAAAGGTTATCGCCATTGCTTCAAGCTTGCTGTTCCTCAGCTGACCTGCAAGATTTATAAACGGCGGACGAGGGGTACCCTCTCTTGCTAGCCTTTTGGCTGCGGAATACGTTAGTCCACATACATCAGATCCACCAGAATATGTTGATTACCTTTACGTGTGTGGGGACGCAGGAGGGTCGGACTGCGGGTATTCCTACCAAGGAGCTTTACCTTTGTCGCTCAAGAGGTCTTAAGATGCCCCTTATTGAGCATGAACGCACCTCTCGTCGCAACGCAATGCACTCCTCCGTCTTATGGCCATGGTCATGATGGAACTGACACCACTTTATTTGATCTTTTTGCGCTTCCGGTCGGTCGCTCTTTTTTGGCCAATGAACTGGTGCTCAAATTTTGGATAAAGCATTCATGACACCTCCGACATCGACGGAAAATCCGTAGGAGTCTAGAGTAGGGAAGGTTGGCGACTCCGTCCTCGCGATGTTACCTGCATTTTCGACAACGTCAGTAACATTGTTTACCTGGTTTGAACGGCTATAAGGGTGGCTTCGCCAATTGTTCTTCTTATGGACGAAAGACTTCCGATCGGCAGGAGTCTCTGGTGCGCGTCGGTGGATATGGTGTTGAGGATGCATCGTCTTCCTCCAACCTCATCTGTGCTAAGCTCGCGACTTGACTTCCTCAAACGTCTGGCATGGGTACTTCGTCAAACGTTTGTATAGCTTCGATCGCAAGATTAATCCTTTCCGGAAACATTCAATAGCAGTCTTAGTATCAAGATCTTTAATGCTAATCATCTCTTTTTTAAAGCGATTATGATAATCGCGAACGGATTCTTTGGTCCTTGAACGACGCCATATAAGTCGCTCGTCTGCTTCTCCAGGCTGCAACTGCCTTCGAACTTCTCATAGAACTTATTGACTAGGGTGGAGAAATTGCCAATGCTTCCTGGCCTGAGAGATCCGAGCCACTTGAGAGCGGGACCGGTGAGCGTGGCTCCAAAAGACTTGCACATGCAGGCCTCTACCAAATGCCAAGGGATTGACGCTTGCCACATCCGTTGCTTGTATTGCGCGATGTGCTCGCCTGGATCGGTTGAACCATCATAACTAGCAGCTAGGGTAGGCAGGTTGAGCTTCTTGGGGAGCACGGCCCTTGAGATCCTATCGACGAAAGGCGATTCTGCATAGCCGTCGGGATGCTCCACGATGCCTGGTGTTGGGGCTCCAGGGAGCTGGGACATGAGCTTCATCAAGCGCTTGTTTTGCTTTTCGATTTGAGCCATGCGCTTTGTCATAAGATTCGCTTCTCCTTCGCCTTAGCCGTTCTCTTCATTGTTCAAGGGCTCTTCATCCTCGGGCTCTTCGTCGTTTTCAGGCTCTTCATCATCTGACTTAGAAAGATTCCCCATCAAAGGGATGTCATTCAGGTTTTCTCGACGCCGGACCTTCGAAGCCTTGGACGATGCTAATCCTCTTGCAATTTCTGGATCCTCTCTCCGATGTCGTAAAGTCGGTAACTAGACGCTCGTTAGCTTGCTTCATTTCGAGCATTTCTGCTCTCATTTGTTCGTACTGCCTCCGCATTTCCTCGAGGTTAGGTGTTTCTCCCATTTGATGGATTTTGAACAGTAGATGGTCTGGTTATGCCCCACGGTGGGCGCCAAATTGTTTATGCTAAAATTTGTCACTTACGACAAAATTAAAGTTTGTGGGACGTGTCAACCAGATGATGTTAAAGACAATGCGACAAAAGAAGCAAAGGGGATCAAAGGGGATGAACACACAAAAGTGGTGACGCGGAAAACCCCAATGAATGTGGGTAAAAAACCGCGGGTGGTTGGAGATCCACCAAACTAATATAATTCACTATCTTTCTTTGTGACTGTCCGTCGTTTACAAGAATGCTTAGTTATCTCTAATGTTCTTCTAATAGTATTGCGTAAAAAAACTGTCAATGACCTCTCTCTCCCTTTTATATGTGTTCTTTTTTCCTTGGCTTTTTCCCAACGAATAAAAAATGAAATCACTAATTATTACATTAACTTCATGCTTTAATCATGGGAGATTTTCTATGCTCACGCTCCAACGTCTTAATGCTGTCCCGTTTAACGGCTGAATTTATGGCTTATAATACTCTTTCCTTATTTGGCTGGACCGTTACCATTCAATGCCCTACTCTCAATCTTGCATCCTTCACTGTGTCTTCGGGTTGCATTTGCTTTGTCATCACGTCAGATGGTATCACGTCATCGAGGCATTGCGTCATCGCGTCAGTGTCACCCTGTCAATAAAAAAATGCCATAACACCTGCTGGCTTTCAATGTCTGCCTTGCTCAGCTCACTCCCCTGGCCGTGAGGAATATCATAGCCTATGTCTGGATCTGCCGCTATTTAGGTTTCCCTGAGACTCTGAACCTCTTCCGGCGTTTTCACTTGCTGAGACG
Organism: Beta vulgaris subsp. vulgaris; assembly: GCF_026745355.1. Classification (NCBI taxonomy): domain Eukaryota; kingdom Viridiplantae; phylum Streptophyta; class Magnoliopsida; order Caryophyllales; family Amaranthaceae; genus Beta; species Beta vulgaris. The sequence goes on along the minus strand of NC_079202.1, from coordinate 9,063,496 downwards.
GAATGGTTCCACCGAGAAGGGGTGGTGGACTCTGATGACGGCCAAAGACAAGATGACTATCTACCCCAAGCTAAGTGAGTTAAAAGACTGGAAGGGGGCCTTCACCAAGCCTTATTCAAGGATGGAGGACGTGCCTTCATATGGTCTGTCCGAGGCCGAGCAGGAAGGCTTTTAATTATTTTGAGTCAGAGGAAGAAACTGTTGAAGGTGATGAGGTCGATACACGGATCCCCTGCACCTAGCTTCCTCACGCCAAATATATTCTCGGCAACGAGCCGTTGTCCGCTGTTTTCCTGTGTCGGACTCACCCTGAAGGTGTATAGTGTTATCTTTGGTCCGACATAGTTCTTGGAGTTTTTTGTTATGTGCTCTGCTTCCTTGTTATTTACTGACGTACTAATCAACTTGTGCCACAATTTTGGTGATTTCTTTTTCAGTGACGTCAGCTTGGATCTAGAAGAGTTAGGATTAGACGACCAATTGCGTCAAATGTCTAAAACTCCTGACGAGCCCATCTTCGACTATGATACCGTCCAGACCAGAATGCCAGTCGTGGGGGTCGTACGGCCAGGAGAACTTTTCGCCGTGCTGGGCGGACTCAAGGTCAGGCTCCCGGCCGGGGGGAGCAAACTCCCACTCGCTCTACCGTCCAAGTTCCTATCAACAGGGGTGGCGGCAGCACCACCCGCAGGCGTCCAAGGAAGCCTTAAGCTCAGGCTCCTCAAAAACGTCAGTGTGTGGATGTTGACTCAATTGACGTGACCGTCAACGAGACTAGGGGGCTCTCTGCCTCTCCTGTCCGGGAAACAGTACAAGAAGGTGCAAGGTCGCCACCATCTTATGCCCGCAGCATGGGCGCAGCCCTGGGTCTAATTCTTCTACACGCCAGAGGGTCTACGAGATGCTCAGCGTTCCGAGTTTTCTCTTGGACCTTGGTCCAGGAATTTATTGTCGGGCCCACGAGTGGATAGAAACGAAGATTATTCCCCTCTGCGCTTTCGTCAAAGCAGCCCTCTCTCATCCTCCTTCCACTGCCGGCCAACCATTTAGGCCGGCTTTGGATGTGAGGGAGGACGAGTCCATCTTTGCAGATATCCCTGCTAACAGCGGCACTCTGGGGTATCGTCTTTTGAAAGGGCTTCAACTGCCCTTTGATCGCCCTGCGGACAAGTTGGTGGTGCCTGCTGCTCAGTTGGCTCACGACCTTGTTGTGGTAAGCTCTTTGTGTTGTTGTTTTTTTTTTTTAACCTGTTCTTTTGTCGTATTTTGTAGGCTGGGAACTCCGCTGTGGAGTTGATAGCTCAATACCTTGAGTATCAGCGCGTAGCCGAGGGCGCCATGGAGATCATTAAAGGCTTGGAGGCTGCCCGGGACGGTGCTCTATCCCTGGTCACTCAGCTGAAGGCCGGCCTGGAGGCCGAGAAGATAGCCAAAGCCGAATTTATGGAGAGGTGGCGGAGCTGCGCCCAAAGGTTAAGGAGCTTGAGGATGTCAAGACCAAGAACCAGGATTTGGAGCTTGCCTTTCAGGCTGCTAAGGATGAGAAGGCGGTCGCTGTGGAGGATGCCAAGGCTGAGGCCAGCCAAACTGCTGTGGCCGATTTCAAGAAGTCTGAAGAATTTATCGGGTTTCTGGGCGAACGGTATGACGGCGGGTGGGTGGCCGCCAAGAGATGTGTCTGCCATTCCCATCCTGACTTTGACTGGTAGCGGATGGAGACCGCTTTTGGCGAGGGTGTTCATCTGCAACCCTTAGTGGATGAGCCTTATATCTGCCCCGAGGACGTCATTGCCAATGTCATGCCTGCTGCTGAAGATGGGGCGCCTCCCTCCTGAAGACTTTAGCGGTCATCTTCAACATCCTCCATAGCGTCTAATAATTTGTAATAGCTTTTAGTTGTCAGCCTTATGACGGCATGTAAAAACTTCTTTGACTTAAATTTTGGTACTGAATTCATAAATTGCTTGCTTTGAGTGGCTGCCTAGTTTTGCTTGTAGTTGGCCGCCATGCTAGTAGTTTATGATTCATTTTCTGTTTCTAAAATACATTGCCCGCTAATATTGATAACAGCTTGTTTATTGACTCCAACTTTTGTTTGTTCGAGGCCTGTTATGTGGCCGCTAGCATTCATTTTGCCTGTCATTTGGCCGCTAATAATAACTTTGCCTGTCATATGGCTGTTAACGTTTATTTCGCCTGTTATTTGGCCGTTAACAATTACTTTGCCTGTCATATGGCTGTTAACGTTTATTTCGCCTGTTATTTGGCCGTTAACAATTACCTTGCCTGTCATATGGTTGTTAACGTTTATTTCGCCTATTATTTGGCCATTAACAATTACCTTGCCTGTCATATGGTTGTTAACGTTTATTTCGCCTGTTATTTGGCTGTTAACAATTACTTTGCCTGTCATATGGCTGTTAACGTTTATTTCGCCTGTTATTTGGCCGTTAACAATTACTTTTCCTGTCATATGGCTGTTAAATAACCTGCGAAGATAATGCAAAAAATGCAAAAAGTAAAAAGTAAAGAGAGAATACATCAGAACGCTGGCAGAATCTGTATTATTTATGTAATTCAATCAGAGGCTCTCGGCCCATTACATCGTTCTTGTCTACACGTAATACTTTCTAAGGACATCAGCATTCCAACAATTTTTAAGCTCTTTCCCTTCCATTCCCTTGAGGATGAAGGAACCGGGACCTATCTTCCGAGCAATGATATACGGACCTTCCCAGTTAGAAGTCAACTTTCCCTCAGCATGTGCTTTTCCGGTAGCGGCTATTCTCCGTAGCACCGATTCGCCTTCTGCTAGCGGCCTTTCCATGACCCTCTTGTTTTATGCTTTGCTGATTCTATCCTTGTATATTGCTGCTCTCAACTTTGCCTTTAGTCTTATCTCTGGCAAGAAGTCCAGATCCTCTCTTAATGCCTGGTCATTCTTCTCTAAGATTTGGTGTTTAATCTGGTAAGTGGGCAGCCCTACTTCCACTGGCAATACCGCCTCCACTCCAAAGGCCAACCTGAAGGGGCTTTCCCCTGTCAACTCTTTTTCAGTTGTTCTATTTGCCCACAGAACGGCCGGCACCATCTCGGCCCACTTTCCTTTGAACTCATCCAACTTCTTCTTTAAAGCGTTCAAAATTTGTTTGTTAGCGGCTTCTGCTTGACCGTTGCTCTGTGGATGACATACTGCTGAATAGGCAAACTTGACCCTGTAATCCGTGAGAAAAGCTTGGATGGGCCGACAATCAAACTGAACCCCGTGGTCGAACACGATTGCGGCCGGGATGCCAAATCTGGTCATGATATTCTGCCAGATGAACGTTTTATCTGGTTTGCCTTTATCTTTGCTGTCGGCTCCGCTTCTATCCATTTTGTGAAATAGTCGATTCTCACAATCAGGAAACGTTTACCACCTGTCGCGGTAGTGAATGGTCCCAATATATCCATCCCCCACTGCGCAAATGGTATCGGACACAGAATTGGTTGTAAGTCGTTTGCGGGTCTGTTTATCACAGGAGCGAATCTCTGGCACTTATCACATTTTTTTACATAGCTCTGTTCTGCTAGCATGCTAGGCCAATAAAATCCAGCTCTCAGCGCCTTTAAAGCCAATGCTTTTCCCCCAATGTGGTTCCCATAGATTCCTTCATGGATTTCCTCCATTATCTTCACGGCCTCAGCGGCTGTTGCGCACTTCAGTAACGGCAAGCTAAATGATTTTTTGTATAGCTCGTTTTGGTATATCACTTACCAATTAGCCTGCTTTCGCAGCCTCTTAGCAGACATGGGATCAGCCGGGAGCGCTCCCGTCAGCTTATATTCCACTAGCTCTGTGAACCATTCCCCTTGCTGATCTATGTTGTTTATCACAGCCACCTTCTGGGTGATGCTCTTTTCCTTAAGGACGTCAACAACCACAATCCCTTCAATACTGATAGAAACTGAACTGGCAAGCTTGGATAGCGCATCCGCTTTCATATTCTCGACCCTGGGGATCGCCTCTACATCAAACTGCTCAAGCTGGGCTATTATCTCCTTAGCCTTCTCTACGTATTTTATCATATTGGCCTCTCCGACCTCAAATTCTCCTCTGAGTTGGCCGCTAACCAACTGTGAATTGTTTTTAAGAGGACACTCTTAGCCCTGCTGCGATGCACATTCTTAGTCCAGCAATAGCTGCCTCGTATTCTGACTCATTGTTTGAGGCTGGGAACGCTAACTTAATCGCGTATTCAAAGACGTTTCCTTCTGGACTGGTTATCACAATTCCGGCCCCTGCTCCACTCGCGGCCGAAGACCCATCAACCTCCAACAGCCACGACTCTTTTTCTTTCATCTCATCCTCTTCATATGCTTCAGTTATGAAATATGCCAATGCCTGAGCTTTTATGGTCGTTCGTGGCTTATATTGGATATCATACTCTGACAACTCGACGACCCATTTCAGCAAACGCCCGGAAGTATCCATCCTTTGCAGCGCCTTCTCCAGCGGCTGATTTGTTAACACTTGTATTTGATGGCAGTCAAAGTAGGGCCTAAGCTTTCTGGCCGCTATGATGACTGCCAACGCCATCTTTTCAATTAGCTGATAGCCGCCTTCTGGGCCGTTAAGGATGTGACTAACAAAGTATATTGGATATTGTTGCTTCTCCTTTTCCATTAGCAATACCGCCACTACAGTTTTAGGAGAGGTCGAGATGTATAACTGCAACGTATCTCCATCCTCGGGCCTTGATATTGTTGGCAGCTTTGCTAGGTGCTCTTTGACAGCCGAGAAAGCTTTACTCTCCTCTTCTCCCCATTCAAACTTCTTGTTCCCTCTTAGCAACGCGAAAAATGGGAGGGCCTTATCGACTAATTTTGAGATGAACCTTGTCAAGGCAGCCATCCTTCCCGTCAATCTCTGGATGTCCTTGACTCCTTTCGGCTCTGGGAGATTCATAAGTGCCTGAACCTTGTCCGGGTTCGCATCAATACCTCTTTTACTCACCATAAACCCTAAGAATTTTCCTACTCTCACGCCAAAGACACGCTTCTTTGGGTTTAACTTCATGTTGTATTTTCTCAATGTGTTGAATGTTTCCTCCAGGTCCGCCAGGTGCTCGCGGTCAGTTTTACTTTTCACAATAGAATAATCCACGTATACTTCTATGTTGCGCCCATTCTGGTCCGCGAAGACCTTGTCGACCAACTTCTGATAGGTCGTGCCAGCGTTTCTTAATCCTAACGGCATTGCCTTGTAAGTGTACACACCTCCATCTGTAATAAATGTTGTTTTATTCCGGTCCTCTTTCAACAGACTGATCTGCTGATATCCCAAGAATGCATCCATGAAGCTCAGTAAGGCATGCCCGCTAGTGGAGTCTACTAGCTGGTCTATCCTTGGCAAAGGGTAGCAATCTTTTGGGCATGCCCTATTCAGATTTGTGAAGTCCACACACATGCGCCATTGGCCGTTAGCCTTTTTCACCATCACTATGTTTGCCAGCCATTCTGGATAGTCGCATGGTTCAATGAAGTCGGCAGCTATCAATTTCTCTACTTCTTCTTTGATTGCTTTGTTCTTCTCGGCTGAAAAATCCCTTTTCTTCTGCTTTACTGGTCGGGTCTATTCCCAACATCTCATCCGCCGAGAATGCGAATACGTCAGCATTTTCTCGTAGGAGGTACCAGGTTGATCCTGACCTCTGGGTCCATGTCCATCCCGACAGCGACCGCTCAAGCAGGATCATCCTCCAACGTTTCTTGCCTGGTTTCACCATCTGGTTTTGGTCTCGGCTCATCCTCTGGCCGGGACTCTAGATCTTCCAGCGATACTACTTTACCCTTCCGGACTATATCTATTTCATCAGCTTCATTATCTTCCTTTCCTTCAGCTTGGGCTTTCCTCTGGGCCCTTCTCTGCTTCCTTGATGGCGGGTCAAGATTCTCTATTGGGAATCTCCTGGCAGGCTGCTTTAGTGTTGTCAAATAACATGACCTTGCCATCTCCTGGTTACCCTTCAACCTTGATGTCGATCCACTATTGGACACATACAGCATTGTCAGATGGTAAGTTGAGACGACACCTTGGATAGGGATGGGCATGGGTCCAGGACCCTACCCGGACCCTGTTGGACCCGACCCTAATTTAAGGGCCTGGGTCCAACTTTTTCAGACCCTAAGGGTTCGGGTCTGGGTCCAAGTAAATTTTTTAGCGTCCGGGTCTTAAAGTTTTGGACCCAGACCCGACCCTTAGACCCTAAACTTATCTAATATATACATTTTAACTTTTTTTGGAAAAAACAAACTGATTTTCTAAAAGACTAAAACACCAAAACACCCATTCTAAACTCTTATGTAAGTTGTGTTTATTTCGTTTTTTTTCAGTGTAAGTTTGTGTTTTTGTTTCGTTTTTTTTAGTTTATATGTTTGTGAATTGTGTTTGTTTCGTTTTTTTTTTTCAGTTTATAAGTTTGTGTTTGTGTTGGTTTCGTTTTTTTTAATTTATATGTTTGTGCTTGTTTCATGCGATTTTTTGTGTTTGTTTCATGCGAATTTCAGATGATTATTGATATTAATAAAGCTGAAAATTTAGCAAAATAAAAAATTTAGGCCTGGACCCTCCAGACCCTAAGGGTCCGGGTCAGGGTCCAATTTTTTCAGACCCTTAGGGTCCGGGTCCGGGTCCGGGTCTGGGTCTGCAAAAAAAAATTAGGGTCCGGGTCTAGGGTCCAGCTGGACCCGACCCAAACCCTACCCTTGCCCATCCCTAACCTTGGACGTCATGAATGAAGGGACGCCCTATGATAGTTGTATGCTCCCGGGACATCCACCACCATAAATTCAGCCATGACATCTCTGGTTGTGTCATCTTCTCCAATGCGCACCAGGAGCGAGATCAATCCTTCTGGTACCACTGACGCTCCTGTGAACCCGATGACCGGATACCTGGCCGGCTTCAAATACTCTCGGCCAATCATGAGTTTTTCGAATGTTGATAAGTATCGAATGTTTGCAGAGCTGCCTCCGTCTACTAAGATTTTGTGGACTAGGCAATTTGAGATTTTCAGAGTTACTACCAAAGGGTCGTCATGTTTAGCGTCCTCTAGCGTAAATGACATCGCTGGCATTGCTGGCGGCTTCTTCCATGGCAGACTTTCATTGAAGTTGACATGATGCCTGAATTCCTTCAAGCTTGCCTTCGCACCGTTAATACTTCCTCCATGGATGGGACCTCCGCTAATAACATGAATCTCGCTGATCCGAGACTGGACATTGCGGTTCGCTGACTTTCCCAAATCTCCCTCTTTGGTCTGAGTTTTGTACTGACTGAAGTAACCTCTTCTTATCAAGTCCTCCAGGTTATCTTTAGATGCCGGCAATCTTCAGTTAGATGGTCGTGATCCCCGTGGATATCACACCACTTACTCTTGTCACGGTTCTTATGGAACATTTGCCTTGAACGTTGCCATTTGTCACTATCTTCATTCATCAGAAAAATCTGGCTTTTTGAGGTGGTTAGTTGGGTGTACGCATCAAATCTCTCCTTGCGTTCACCTCCTTCTTGACTGCTTTTTTCCCGGTGTAACAGCCCGTTTTCCCGAGCTGCTAGGGAAACACACTTAAGATCCACTAATCACAATCAATGCTTAATAAGCCTCAAAATAAACATTCACTCGCAGCGGAAACATAACCTTACAAATTGATCCTGGACCTGTGGGTTACTGGCCCACAAAACAAAATCCTTTATATAAGACTTCAATTACACCGATATCTTGACTAATATTCCCAAATATTATATACAACGAAATATAAATATCTAATCTCAAATACACTATCTAGATACAAACTCAATCCATAAGCTACGACGACATCTTTATCTTGCTTCACTTCAGAATCCTGAGCTCACAACACAAACCTGCAACAATATTCACTCTGCCACCCACCAAGTGACAGGCCACAGAAATGACAACACATCAGCAAAGCTGAGTACACATTGTAATAGAAAATACAAGTTTAGGTGTATTTTGAAAACTAACACATAGTTATAGTAACAGATAATCACACTCAACTTAGTTATATATTTCACAAAATAATCGTTTGGCATGAACGCGAGTGGGGAGGGGTACCACGCAGTACCAGCTGTCTCCAAACTAGTGAGGGTCGTCACCCAGCCTTTTATTGTTATGCTTGCAAGACTTACCGGACATGTCCTATAACGCCAGGAATTCGCCCTCCTGGAAGGCAACAGCTAGGGACTCTACCCGCCCTAACTCGGGGTGCCTATTCATGCCTCACTTTCATATTTATAAAATAAGATATTTAATGATTCATACTTGAATCCTCAATACTCATAACATAACACCATATTCGACCTTATCTGGTCTTAACTCATATCCGAATCATTTCCTCATTATCATACCAAATCATATTTTGAGAAATATAGTATTTTCGAACGATTTCGATAATTGAACAAAATGATACTTTTATAACAATCCAATAGCAATTCACAACTAACTCAAGAGATGTATCTATAATCATGGCCATTACCACAAACGATATATGATATCCAAAATTCAATATAACCCACGGAGCATTTAAATATATTTTGCTAACCCAAAGGTTACCTCAACTCTAAACAATTATACGAAACCTCCAAGCATCATAACTTGATTTCCCATATCATCTTAATTATATACGTCTACATAGCCATTCTCCAACAACCACTCACGATAACATCAATAATCAATAACCAAACTTAAACTAATTCCCAATTCACAAATTATCAACCTTTAACATTCTAATTTCCTTAATCCTTAATTAATATCTATAACTTCGATGATATTAGCTACATCGACTTGCATCCCAATTCATAATCATAATTCCAAATTATATAACTAAACAAACTAAACATAACTCACAACTGTACCTAAATCAAGCACCTAATTGTGCTACCAACAATTATATTGAGAATATAAAGCTAGCTCGACTCGTAAATAAACCTCAATAAACTGATTTCTATGTTGCACTCAAATCCTTAACCAATATATCAATTCCAACATTATAATCTCCTTCATAATTCCGAATGATACTCCATTCCAAAATCATCCTCCAATAATCTCATAACAATAACAATAATCAACAACCAATCTTAACTATTCTAATTATCTTCTTCTAACGCAACCATTATGCTAATAAAACTGAATCCGCAAATAGAAATTAATGAAGTCATTCCCATAACTCATAACTCGACTTCATACATATCAACTCCAACTACAATAATTATAACAGTTTCCCAATTCTAAGATTAGGACTTCCCTGCATCATCAACAACGACTATCCAATAAGAACGATACAAAACACAAATAGCAACAGCTTCACAGCAACTCCACCACAACCACAATGACAGAACAACAATAACCCAACAACACTACTACAACAGAGCAACAACAACAATAGCAACTCCACAACAACTTCACCACAACCACCACAACAACTCCACAAAACAATAACATAACAACTCCACCTTAATCATCATAATTACTCCACAAGTCCATGTACTAAACACATTCCATTAAGAAGCATAATCGTAATACTTAGTGTATAAGTGTTGTTTAGGTCAAATAAACATCTCTAATGAACCTTAGCATGTTATATCATTTAAACTCAATATACACATAATAAAATACACATCATAAGTAAATTCATTTCATAAACATGCTTTACACTAGAAAGAAACAATCACCTAACTATAGGTATGGAAATCTCTAGGGTAAAACCAAACTAAGTGTGTACCTTAACTAAGGATGCTTAAAGCCACGAAATTCCTTAATCCACTTGGTTAACTACTCCTACAGCTTCCCCTGAATGTATAAAATGCTAAAGATTAGTTTCAACAAGCTTATAGATATGAAAAACTAAGCTTAAATACAAGAGGTGTAAACTGTTGAACTTACAGCAACTTATGTGATCTTTCAGCAAGGTTTTCTATATGAGTTTAAGGTCTAAAGATTGGAACCAAAGCTTAACTACTTTGTATGGAGTCTAGAAGATTCTATGTAAAGAAAAGTGGGTGTCCAAGAGGAAGAAATAAGAGAAAAGAGACGAAAATCCAGAACAGCTTTTATAGCTGTTCTGGCGGTACCCAGGAGGAGGGAAACCTCTTCTGGGAAGGTCGGTTTCTTGGAGTTTTTGGGTGATTCTTGCTTGAGGTGTTAGCCTAAGGTGTTGGCTTTCATGCATAAAAAGTTTTGAGAGATCGACACTTAAGTAGCTGCTAAGCAGCTTTCTTTGAGGATAGGTCTGAGCTGTAATTTCAGCTGGCCAGGTTTTACTATGTAAGCAATTTACCCTTATTGACCACGTAATTCTTGGGATAAATGACCATTTTAACCTTAAGACATCCAAGCATGTCATATATCAAGTTTGGTTAGGTTCTGAGCTCGGATTCAACCCAAAGGCTTTTAACAGAAGTTCATCGCTACCCGATAAAACAATCTCCAAACGATTTTCATAATCTTAATGTTTAAGGCTCTCAAGGACTTTCTAACTTATCTATTGGTTTCCAAAGCCTTCTTAGCTAATAAGAATGATGGTTCTTATCCTTTTTGACTTTTGTTAACCACTAAGAATGATAGTACTTATCCACAAGCTTTCTTAACCCTTAAGAATGATGATGCTTATCCACAAGCTTTCTTAACCATTAAGAATGATGATGGTTATCCACAAGCTTTCTTAACCATTAAGAATGATGATGCTTATCCACAAGATTTCTTAACCATTAAGAATGATAGTCTTATCCACTTTTAGCTTTTAAATAAAGGTTCTTAAAAACAGGGCTATTACACCCGGTCTCTGCGATCGCGGTCATACCTCTCATTTTCCCTTTCTCGGTCATTTCCTCTCTTGACCATGTTTGATTCCTGCTTTCTTTCATCTCGGCCACGATCGACTTCACGACCCTTCTCTTTTTTCTGTTTATCCTCCTTCTTCTCTAATTCACGGCTGCTTACTGCCTTGTCGAATTCTTCTCCTATGATATAATCATTGGCCTTGCCAAGGACGGGACCCAGAGATGTATATGATTTCCGACCCATGTAGTTTCGGAATGGTGATCCCTCTTTAAGCCCTATCATTAAAGCCAAAACGGCCACATCCTGCTGCAGTCTAGGTATCAAGACTGCCTCAACATTGAAACGGCCGATATAGTCCCTTAAACTTTCATTTGCACCCTGTTTAACCGAAAGCAATTCTCCTGTAGTGCACTCGCGGCGCCTATTACTTACAAAGTGCGTACTGAATATAGACGACAATTGAGAGAAGCTAGAGATGCTACCTGGTTTGAGACTTTTAAACCACGTCTGAGCTATCCCGGTCAGAGTTGATGGGAAGACTTTGCACCAGATGGCGTCCACCTGTGTGTAAAGGAACATGTGCCCCTCATAGGCCGCGACATGGTCATCAGGATCAGAAGTGCCATCATACTTGGACGACGGCATCTTGATTCTCATCATAGGGTGATTTAGTATCTCTGAGGTGAAGGGGGAGAGTTTCGGCTTAATAAGGAGGTGACCCCCGGCCGAATAGTTACTAGCACCGGCGGTGTTGTACTCACGGCGGGAGTAACCCTGCGTCTCTTCTTCAGAGTGGTATAGTTCCTCCGCCTCCAGAATGTCTTCCTCGTAGTCAGATCGATCTATCTTTTTCTTCATCTCACGCCCCTCTTTACCCAAGGATTGCATCTTTCGAAGCGGGGTACCGTCCACGTTCCTACCGGTCGTGGCCAGTGGTCGTTTACGGGTTCCGCCAGACTGCTGGGGAGGAGTGTATTGTTGAGGGTTACCTGTTAGCATCTGGATGAATGATGCTACAGTTTGCAATTGTTCAGGAGAGAACTGACTTAACTGAGCCAGATTGAACGGTACATTGCTATTTGGAGTTTGTTCTTCATTCCCTGGTGTCTGTTAATGGAACTGTGGGTTTCCCAATGCTCCGGTAATAGCAGTTTGCGAAGAAGTCTGACCAAGTTCGAGCTCGGGCTGACCGTGACTAGTATTGTTTGCATCCTCCATGACTGATACCTTGAAAGGGTGGGAGATCCCCCTCCTTCTAGCGCCAGTTGTTTCGGTATCGAAAATGGTGTCTAACTTTAGGATCGTCCGACAATGATGAGGTTGTCCGTGAGGGATGATCTGCAAAGATAACAAACGTGAGCTACCCTCGGGGCTGTTTCGAGGAAACCCCCTCCGATGCTCAAGTCAGTTAATGCCCGAGAAGAACTTAGAGAGATAAAGGTTAGAGAAAGAGAGATAGGCTTTTTTTAGTATGAGAGAATGTACCTGCAGAAATAGTACAGACTGGCTATTTATAGGCGTACTATTCACCTGACATGGTGCGTAATTAGGGATGGGCATGGTTCCCGGACCCTACCCGGACCCTGTTGGACCCGACCCTAATTTAAGGGTCTGGGTCCAACTTTTCAGACCCTAAGGGTCCGGGTCTGGGTCCAAGTAAATTTTTTAGGGTCCGGGTCTTAAAGTTTTGGACCCAAACCCGACCCTTAGACCCTAAACTTATCTAATATATACATTTTAATTTTTTTTTAAAAAAACAAACTGATTTTCTAAAAGACTAAAACCTAAACTAAAACACCAAACACCCATTCTAAACTCTTATGTAAGTTGTGTTTATTTCGTTTTTTTTAGTGTAAGTTTGTGTTTTTGTTTCGTTTTTTTTAGTTTATACGTTTGTGAATTGTGTTTGTTTCGTTTTTTTAGCATAATAAAGCTGAAAATTTAGCAAAATAAAAAATTTAGGCCTGGACCCTCCAGACCCTCCAGACCCTAAGGGTCCGGGTCAGGGTCCAATTTTTTCAGACCCTTAGGGTCCATGTCCGGGTCCGGGTCCGGGTCTGGGTCTGGGTCTGCAAAAAAATTAGGGTCCGGGTCTAGGGTCCAGCTGGAACCGACCCAGACCCTACCCTTGCCCATCCCTATGTGTAATCCTTTGACACATGTACTGCTGTGATGAATCTGTCACAGGGAAGATTCCCTTTGTTTTGTCTTCTTCCGTGGCCGCCACGGCAGTCTCGGCCTATGAGTAGAGGGTATGTATTTTGTCTCTTGTGAGTTCACGTCTTCATAGTTTGCTGTTGGCCCCCACATGTGTCCGTTAGCAAACTTAGGTAGTACCCATACACTAGTGGTTGGCCTTTCAGCCTTGTCGCTGGTGTGCCTAGAACCATCATCGTCGTCATTTCATTTTGCTCCTAGTGTTGTCCCCCTTACTCACCGTGTTCTTCGTCTTCCTCCACCCCAGCGTCTCCCCCTCAGTTTTCCTTCCCCTATTCCTAGTAGTGTTTGTCAGCATTGCCCCTTCCCCACATTAGTGTCGTCCCCTTCCCTTTCAGTCGTGTCGTCCCCCCACCCCCCAGTCGCATCCCCCCAGGGTTGGGCCATTTCATCACATCGTGCCCTATAGCTTCCCCTCCCCACCACTTTTTAGGTTTTCGACGTATCTAGGTTTAGTTCCCCTTCCCAGTTCCCTTGATTTCGGTTCTTTAAGTTTTGGGTTTTAGGTTCCCCTTCCCCGATCCCTGGTTTGAGTTCAAAAGTGGTTAGTTTCTGGTTTCCTTCCCCATTCCCCTGCTTTAGTCTTGAGTTTTAGAATTTAGTGTTCCTTTCCCATTCCCCGCTAGTGTTAGTTGTTGTCTGTTCAGTTGGACTTCACTAAGGAAGCAACAGCTTGGTACGTGAAGGTTACGTACAGTTTTTGAAGGCCGTGTGGTGTTGTTGACGACGTGTATTATGTTTCGGGTGTTCGCTTCTTTCGTTTGTCTTGTTTATGCTCTTTGTTTAAGCTTTAGTTTAGGTTTATCCAGATTTAATTATGCAACTGTAGGGGTTCAAGTATTGGGTAAGACGATAGGAGGTACTCATTTTAATTGAATCTTGTTGTGATTCGATCTTATAGGTTAGAGATTGCAAGGTTGTTGGATCTTCAGATCTGCATATTGGGTGAATTACTTCAATAATTCGCCGCAAGTTCATGTGATGACTCGGAGTCATCACTCTCAAAAAATGTGTCTTAATGTGGGAGGCCCTCCAATTTAATCTGGGGCAAGTTTTGTCCTCCGCGCATTTTGAGTTTCAGTCTCGCGAGACTGAAATCTATTTACTCTCGCAACAGGTTCATAAGTCACAAAAGGACATGATCTCTTTGTTACTTCAATCAGTAGAATTCCAGAAAGATGTTTCTGTTCAAGGATCTTGGGATTTAGTGTCTAGTAGACATTGGGGTTTTGCTAGGTGAGTTTCAGCAATTTATTTCTGAAGATCGTCTAGGTGTCATTTTTCAATAGGTTCCCTCTCATATCAGGTCTTACTCAAGAAGACATATAACCCAATCTCACCTACCATCACTCGAGACAAGTTTAATTTGGTCTAGACAAGCAATAGTTTGTTTTTGTTTCATAGAGTATGTTAGAGCAAATGTAGCTCTTTTGGTTTATGTTTGCTTTGTTTTCTGTTTGGTAGTATTAGCATTAGGTTGTATTTCCGTTTTTACTTAATGCAAATTTTTCTACTGTAAACAAAAAAAAAGCATTAGCTACTCCAAAACAAAAATTAGATTACCATGACCACAATAGGCCAACCAACCAATTTAATGACATTATTGTCCTTTTAAGTGTGAATAACTAAGAGAGCATAACTTTTTTTTTTGTACTAAGTACGTTGTTAACTCTTGAGAAGTTTTTATAACTTTCATAAGTTTTATAGTTTCACACTTTCAGAATTATCAGAGCATCATTTGTTTTTTGTACCAAGTACGTTGTTAACTATTCAGTGTGAACAATGACTTCAGAATTTAATGACTTTATTGTCCAAGAATAAATAACCAAGAGAGCATACATACATCTTTTTTTTTTTTTTTTTGTACTAAGTACATTGTTAACTCTTGAGAAGTTGTTATAGCTTACACAACTTTTATAAAGTTTCTCAATTTCAGAATTATCATAGCATAACTTGTTTTTTTTGTACCAAGTACATTGTTAACTCTTGAGAAGTTGTTATAACTTACACAACTTTTATAAAGTTTCTCAATTACATAATATCATAGCATTTGTTTTTTTGTACTAAGTGGTAAGTACATTGTTAACTCCTGAGAAGAAGTTATAACTTACACAACTTGTATAAAGTTTCTCAGTTTCAAATTTATCTCATAAAGGCTTTAACTTCTACCAGCCATAGCATGGAAATTTGATCATGCAAGCCGCAAGCGTAGCCAAAAACAGTTTCATGTATTAAGTAATCATCCGCATATGAGACGTATATTTGGCAACAGAACCACTTCATCTTTTTGTGTGATATTATTCCTTGCCACGTCTTTGAAGCTATGAATCTCATGTGGTTCCCACTTGAATTTGGATGAGTAGAAGAGATTAGTTTTATTGTACATCTACTACATATAATTAAGCCTTGGGTTTTTCATTTGCATTCACAAAATATTTCTTGGGCCAAGTGTGTGATGCAAAAGTTTGATATTATTATCGGATCTTCTAGATTAAGTTCATTTCCGATTAATTGATTCGGGTCATGAGTAAAGGGTTAATCAATTCGCATTTGATCTAAGTACTTAAACAAAAAGAGGAGGGAATATAAATGCATAATTTTTATATACCTAATTCAATATGATTAGAATGGTATCTCTTTTACAACAAAGCAAATTCACTCAATTTTCTATACTTGAGGCAAATTCTGAAAACTAATTAACATAGTTTGTAGCTTAAAGGTAGATTATTATGTTGCTTGCATGTAGAGTGTAAAATGGATTGTAAAGCACAATCATTTCATAAAATACTCAAACATTTTTTGTTTTTTTTTTTTTTTGAAAATAAAGTTCCATATTAGGCACCTCTCTATATATATACAAATTTCATGCTAGAGTATATTGTATTTAGACAATACCTAAGTTAAACTTGAAAATTTTGACTTGACCAAAATTTTCCAATTCAAAATAACTTAGCTCATAAAGAAAAAGCTATTCGAAAGTAAATAACTTGATCATGTAAACTTTTTGTAAAACGCTATATATTTTCTTGTATAAAAATTTTGTCTTATATATATTTTATCAATTATCAAATAGATATCTAAAATATAAATCACTCCCTCCGTTTATTTTTGTTTTCTATCGGAATTTTTTGAGAGACGACAAATTGATGAGTAATACCTGTATCACTCAAATATCTTACTTCCTCACGTTTAAAGTCATTTTTCCTCTTCATTTATCATTTTCTAGCTTATTTTGCTTAATTTATAATAAATGTGTTATTTGTAGCTTATTGTGAATATTAGTTATTTTGGCTATTTATATAGAGTTTGGTATTTCTTATTTATGTTTGATGATGTACGATCAACCTTAGAGGTATCCATACCACACAGCAAACCTAGAGTGAAACAATTTTGGCAAAATAAGAGATTTTGGAAGTATTTGTGCACAAGGGTCACATTAAAACGGTAATAACTTTCATCACACACAATATTCTTTAGTGATTCAAGTTGGAGATGAAATATTAGCTCGAATGCTTTCCAACGAGTGGTTACAATCTTGATTCCGGTGAAAAATGAAAGAGATGTGACTCTTTGAATTCATGCGCGTCTGCTAGAACAGAGCGTCCGCTCCGTATTGTTTGGAGCTCCCACTCTAAAAGCCCATAAACTTTCTGCCTGCGTGAAATTGTATGGAGAGCCTTGCAGCGCCCTCACTGCTTTGCCTTCATGAAAATTCCTGTTTCTCGACCCGTTTAATGATGTAATGTTTAATCCTTTAAAAGACACGGACCCTAACTTTTAAAAGGGGGAAAAATGGAGGGCTACCCTCCATAAGCTTAGTTAGAGGTTTTGCTTAGGGTTTTTAGAGAGAAAAACTCTCATCTTCTAGAAAGAGAAGTGGGAGAAACTTATTGAAAAGCTTCTCTCTCATATTTTGTTGTTTTATTTACTTATTTTCATGTTATTTTCACTCTTTTTACTTGTTCATCCTAGATTAGTGTTTGATTTCATGTTTTTAGTTGTTGTTTGTTTTATTTTATAATTTATTATGATTTGTGAGTAGCTATTTTGCTTGGTAGGATATGAAGCCATTAATAATATCATGAGCCTTTGGGATCATGTTTGAGTTATTTTGGAAAATGAAATCAAATGAGCAATAGGGGTTTTATTGTTGGTTTTTGTGAATGGCTTTCATGAAAACTTAATCAATAGTCACTTCAACGAAGGATTCAAAAAAGAAATTGAAGAGTTGACTCCTTATTTTTTCACTTAACTAACCTTGCATCAAAATAGGAGGTTTTAGTTAAGGGATTTATTTAGTCATCTTGTTATTCATGCTCTTGAGTGGGGTTTGTTGCATGAAAATAAGACATAATCTCCAATTTGAGTAATCCTCTTTAGCTTGAAAGAATAATTAGGGACTTGTTAGATGATCTCCTCCTTAATTCATTCTTTTTGGACTACCCACTTATTTTCTAATTGTTTTCATAATTGAAATAATTAGTGACTTCCCCCACCCTAGTTCATTTTACATATAATAGTTTTTAGTTGATAATTGACAAATTTCATACAACTATATCTTCATCCTATCTTAATATAATTAATATTTTCGGTGATTACCCTTATTACTTATGGAAGAATGACTCTTTCTTGCCATTATACTTAGGTTAGTGGTTGGTTAGGTAGTTTGATTAAGGGGTTTCGTTTAACGATGCGAAAAATCTATTATCAAAATGGCGCCATTGTCGGGGACTTCGGCTAACATTGATTTGTGTTGATTAGATGAGTCTAAGTCATCTGTGAATATTTCTCTTTTCCTTGGTACATTTGATTTGACTTTCGTTTCTTTTTAAATTTCTCAAAAAATCGTAAATATATCGTTTCCTCACTATGAGAATGAGTCCTCTTGGGTTTACTTTGATAGAATTGAGGAATTTGTAAAGTATTATGGTTATGATCTTTGGGAGGCTTGTGAGATCATTTATTGAGGTTTAAATGAGCATCTTAGAGGAGTGGCTAAAAATATGTTTAATGGTGAATTCCGAGCTATATCCTTAAATGAAACTTGGGGTTTTTATATTTGGTTAGCTAGGTTATGATTTTGATTGTGCAAATTATCATAATCAATCTAATGGTGGCAATAATTTCTTTGCTGAGTCAAATGTTCCCACTAGTGACCTTATTATACATGATTTTAAACCCCCCCCCCCCCTCATATGCTCATAATAATGAGGTGCACTCTAATGTTATGGATATTCACATGCTACTTCTCACTATTCATCGAATTTGTGCGTGAATTTCAATCATGTGCCTCATATTTCAATATTAATTCTCATAAGCTTGATTGTGACCCTCGACCCAATTAGATTCACAAAATACCCCCAAACCTCTCGATGATCCCTTTTTACAATTGCAAATTAATTTGAAGTTGTATAGGAAAAATGGGGTTACAATGATGACATTCTTGAGTTTAATTATGTTGATTGAAGGGATGTCAAAAATAAAAATTAATTGAGAAAAAGTAGCTTAGATCTTGTGTAATCTCTCGTAAATTTATGAAATTTATGAATATATTTTAATGTATTTATATATAATTAAGTATATTCTAGTATTTAAATAATTTATTTTCTTCTAAGGTTGACTATTTGAAAGTCAAAGGAATTATTTTTTATGATTCAAAGAAGTTAAATATTTTGTCTAGTTATACTTTGAAATATATTTCAAAAGTTTAAAACACTTTTTGGGTTGTGAAAAGGATTTTAAATTGGCTATGAGGAACCCAACCACTCAATTTATCAATCATTAAATAATACCTTAATCCCAAAAGGGAAACCTATATAATCCCCAAAAACTGCCAAATTCCCACACGATTATTTTCTCTCTCCTCCTTCTCCCAAATCTTCGACCTCCTCCCTTTTTTCTCTCTCTGTTCTTTTTCTCTCCTTCTCTCTCTGTCCTTCGGCCCTCCTCTTCGTGGTTCATGGTTGTCAACCGACGTGCTGCCGCCGCGGCCACTCCTCCCCGCCGGCGTCTCTCCTCCCTCCTCTTTTTGCTTTGGTTAATTCTTCCTCCTCAAGTTATTTTATTGCAAGTTTGTATTTTTAAGGATTTGTTTTAATATGATTATGTTTAAAAGTCATAGTTTGATGATTCAAATGTGAATCTAAGATTATATGTTTATGTAATGAAGAAATAAAAATTCAGATTTACTTAGTATGTTTAAATTGGGATTTTAAGTATCAAAGTATCGATTTTTAGGGTTTCATGAGTTGGAAAATCATAGTAGTATATCATAGTTTATGAAATTGAATATTCTTATGATTTTAAGTATGTTTGAGTATGTTTAAAAAGAGTTTTAGTATATATTATGTTGCTGGAAATTTAAAAGAGAGTGTTGGTGTTGGAGTTTCTATGATTTAAACATGAGTTTTAAGGATTTTTGACAACTAGTGCAGTAATACTATACTATAAGGTTGCAATAACTAAGTTTTAATGATGGGAAAGGTTTTTAGAAACTTTTAAGAAGGGTTTAAAGTATTTTATTATTGTTGTAAATTTATAAAGGATTGATTGTGGATTTATTTATATTGGTTGCTAAGGTGGACAATTCTCTTTAGGAGACTTTTGAGGTTGTGAAAGTGGTCTCTCGATTTGTCTACACAATGTGCATACATACCTATGTGTTGAATGGATTAGTATCATATCCTAAGGATGAAATTTATGTATTCTCATGTATAGTGAATTATTATTAGTTCATATGTGATATATATTAAGTTAGATTTACATGTTTTATGTTGTTGTGACATGTTGGTTATGATATTTATATTATATTTGATGGAAGATTGATGCAAGCATATGGGATTTGGGGACTTTACTTTATTAATTCATATGAGGGATTAATATATATGTTGGTCTGGATCATGATTGAATCATGTTGTTCCATTTGGATTATTTAATTACTCTATGAGGACCGAGGGCCTTATTTGGTAAGTAGATTATTATACCTATCAAAAGTTGGTTGGTTGTTGACTTGGTTCGACGAATAAAGGAAAGTTATGAATTAAAGTTTGGAATAAATCTTGAGTTGTTAAGTTGTTGTTGATCACCTTATCTAATCCTAAGATAAAACTGGAAGATTATGATTGTTTCATTACAATATTACTAGTTTTGAAGCCCGTGCATTGCACGGGTTCTTGTTTATATTATTTTTTTGCAAATTTTTTGTTACCATTGTTGATTTTGTTTTGCTGTAAAATGAGATTTTTCAACACCATTTTATTTACATACTTTCTGTTCTTTTTCTATTGCAATAATCACCACTTTGGATAGTTTTATCTATTTGGATTACTCCACTTTTAGTTAAAAAACAACTATAATTGAGTAATTGACAATATTGCCTTTACTTTATGTTAATAAAATCATCATTAACTACTCATCAAATTGCCTCATAAAGTTGCATTTACTTTATTAAGGATTTACTTATCCCTACACTTGTTAATTAAAGAGGTACCTCTATGCTAAACTACCCATTTTTTCATTTCCATAAAAACTATGCCCAAACCCATTGTTGCAGTAAAAAAAGAACGGATAAAATATTTGCCATTACACTCTTATTTCTAGATTTTTTATTGCGATATATAAATTTATATTTTTTAATATTAAACTAAATATTGTAGCTAAGTCTGTTATTAGATAGTATCTCAATAATTGGTATGACTAACATAGTTAACACAATTTTAACACGAAGAGCACCCTAATTATACTTGAAGAAAGTAGAGGGTACTTATTTAATAGATACATGACAGAAAAATTATAGAAAACATGAGTGTCAGCCACAACTTCAACTTTTAATGGCACATAAACACTAACGCATATAGAATGGAAGATGGGAAAGTAAAAAAAAAGATCATAGTCACGATATCATAAATAGTTAATTAAATATAAAACTAACCTCCACTAATAATCGAAAATACTATTTAAGAGAAAAATATACTTCTTCTTCCATCATGACCATATCAAGACTTATCAAACTTTCTCCTTTTTTATGATCACTGACCTTAAATAGTCTAGAAACGCGAACCTCAATTTTCCAATTAATTAAGTAGAATCAAGTTCATGGAGAAAAGAATAAGATATGACATATAGATATATGTGAAAAAACACAAACATTAATAATTCTGTATACAATAAATATTCTATGAATAAAATAATTAGTGAATTTGCATAATACCTTTGCAATGTCCTTGACAAACTTTTATTTTATTCATGTAATGCCACCATGGTATGCTATAGGTTCAAAATTATAAATATGTATTTTTATCTTTATATAACTCAATTTTTAAAAGTATAAGTTTCAAAGATATAATTGATATTGTCCCACATATAATATGCTATTTCTATAGTTATTTTTGCATGTAATTAAAATAAAATAATAAATAATACGTTATTTTTCATCCAAATAAATAAGTTTTCATAAGTTGTAAAACTATATTGTATATGAAACTTATTTTGAAACATATTTCGAACATTCTCCAATCGTAAAAAAAATTATAATATTGCAAATTTGTAACAAAAGTTATATTCAATTTACATAGTATAATAATTTAGGTTGTTTATCTAAAAATCAGAATGTAATGTTCACTTATCCAAAACACCTTCTATGTTTTATATATCTATAGTGAACATTATTTTTTATAAAAAAAAAATTATTAATTAAAAACAATAACATGACATGCTTAGATGGAGCTCTCTATAATATCTAATGTTGTTTTTTAAAATCAAACTCTAATTTTTTTCATCATCCAAAATTCTAATATATATGTAACTTTATCGCTATAGATTTTAGTTTTTGTTGTAACAATAAATTTTACTCCCTCAGTTTTTTTATCTTTCTTACTTTTTTGTACGTGTCTCCGAATGCATATTTTTAAACTTAAATATATTTTATTATATATTAATAAAAAAATTAACGATTGAATATTAATAAAGTACTAATTGAGATGAATCAAAGAAGACCCCACATGACTATATTTTTTCTTATAAATTGAAAAAAAATTGAGAAGATTCTCTCTAAGTATGAATAGTGTCAAGATTCTAAGTGAGAATGATAAAAAAAAATAGAGGGATTACTTAATAAATTTTGTTGCAATACTAAATTGTTTTGGTTCAGTGGAGCAATTATGGTTGAGGTATTGAAAGATAATATGTCTAATTCTATAAATTGGACCTATTATAAAATGCTATAATTACATGTTGTACAGTATACTTATAGCTTAATTATTATTATATTTATAAAAAAGAAAGACTAAAAAATGTCTTACCATTCATCTAATTAAATATATTTTCATGAGTTGTAAAACTATATTGTAGATGATTCTCATTTTGAAGCATATTTCAAGCACTCTCCAATTGTAAAAAATGATAATGTTTTCAATTAGGTAGCAAAAGTTATACTCAATTTACATAATATAATAATTTAGGTTGTTTATTTAAAACTAAACGTAAATTTCTCCTTATTCAAAACTCCTTTATATATTTAAATATGTGTAGAACTCTATTTTTTATAATATTTAAAATAAAAATTAATTACATGACAATCCTACGTGGTACTCTCTATTCATAAGTTGTAGAACTATATTGTATATAGATCTTATTTTAAAGCATATTTCAGCACTATCCAAATGGTACAAAAATTATAATATTCCGAATTACGTAGCAAAGGTAATACACAAATTATATAATATACTTCATGTGTTTCACAATAAGTGAAATATAGAGAAAGTGGGGAGTTATCAAAGAATTTAGAGAGAGAAAGTTGGGACCACAATAAAGTAGAGTGAAGAAGTATTGAAGTTGTTGTCCCCTATTACTTTTTAGTAGTATATTTGTAATAAAAGTGAACTTTTTTATCATCTGGAGCTTGGTTTCACTTATTGTGATTATTCCAAATAAGAAAAGTATTTCACTTATTATGAAACAGAGAAATTATAATTTAAGTTGGTCATTCAACACGAAACTCTATTTCGCTTATCCAAAGCTCATTATATGTGTTTAAGTTTATGTAGAACTCTATTTTTATAAAAAAAAATAAAAAAAATTGATAACATGGCAATCCTACGTGGCACGCTCTATTCATAAGTTGTGTAACTATATTGTATATGGATCTTATTTCGAAGCATATTTCAAGCACTATCCGGTGGTACAAAAATTATAATTTTCCGAATTACGTAGCAAAAGTTATACACAAATTACATAATATAATAATTTAAGTTGTTCATTCAACACGAAACTCTAATTTTCGCTTATTCAAAGCTCGCTATATGTATTTAAATCTACGAAGAACTCTATTTTTGTAAAAAAATAAAATAAAATTAATGGCATGGCAATCCTATGCGGCACACTCTATGCTCCCGAAAAGTTCTTTCTTTATATAAATATATTGATTTGTCCTACTTGTGAGTCATAACAAGTGAATAAATTATTAATCATGTAAACTGAAATGTGAATAGCAATAGCTTTAGACTTGAACACGTTTGAAGTGTTGGACAAATATGAGTTGGAGTATATGGGTGGTAGCCCATGGCTTTTCTTGGGACAGGATTGATCATTGTGTCCTATTTTTATTTGAGTTTTTTGTCAGAGACAACTTTTTAAAAACCGTTTTTTGCGAAAGACAACCTTTTTAAATTTTTTTGGGCAATTTCAAACCTTAATGAAATTTTTTTTGTTGAAAACAAACTTAACCTTGTTTCCGGTGTTGACTCGCCGGATTCCGATGTTGACTCCACTTAATGAGTTATGTAACCTCACGTGACTTCATTAAACCCAATTCATGTATGTCACTAGATTGGTTATAAAAGTTCAAAGCTTATTGCTTCTTTTCTGTCTGATATTAATCATGATAATATCATAACTCAATTTCTACCCACGTTATATCAACCATTTTTATAAAAGAAAGTAATAGGGATTAACAGCTAGATGATTCAATAAAGTTTTTTTTAATACAAAAATAGTGTTTGTGCTTAAAAAATTTAGTGTTTGTGAGTAAAGATAGTGTTTGTTTTTGTTTTTCTCTTACTTTACTTTTTTTTAACAAACACAAGTACTATATTTTTTACCCACAAATAACAGTTTTGCACACACAAACACTATTGTTGTACACAAACTTTATTGAAATACATCTAATTATACTATTAGGCTTAGCTAGATAACTATCATTTCTCCTCTTTTTATAGCCGCATGCACTGTTATAGATTTATAGTCATAAATTTTGTACCAAGCTAGAAACACAAATTAATTTAATTTTCAAGTTCCACCATAGGACGTACAATAATATGACCGAACATATCTTGAAGTGTTGGATCATGTAGCTTTGAAAATGAACCAACATCACCAAATTACGTTACTTCTTTATTAACCTCAATTATTGAAGGAACAACAATACTCCTCTTCCTGCCTTATGTCCCCATCAAACTTTATAGGGCCAAAACATTTTTTTATTTTATTTCTATCTTCAAATTATATCAAAAATTTTAAGCTAAGTCTTAACCGATGTCATTTCACACAAACAATCATAATTAATGGAATTTTTTCATGTCACAAATGAAATAAAACCAACTTGTGCAATTCTCTGGCACAATCGCAAGTATATGAATTTATCTCATATTACTGTTTGGCGCAATCGAAATGAGTGGATTCATCTCATATCACGTACTCCATCCGTTTCCTAAAGATCTTCCCTATTTCCGTTTAGGTGCGTTTTCAAAAGATCTTCCTTCTTTTACTTTATTCCTTATTTGGAAATTTTTTTCCCTTTTTACCCTCTCATGTCCCTATCAAATGGTCCACCATTATCTTATTAATTCAATTTTACTTCTTTTCTCTCTCCTACTTTCACCTCTTTTAAAGAAAAATCTCTAGAGAATGAAGGTAGTATAAATTTAGGGTTACCCTATCATTGTCCAAAAATTATCTCATATCACTCAATGTCTCAACCACAATGAGTTAATTCGTCTCATGTCACGATTCACGAATGGGCGATATTGTCCCGTACAAAATTTTGTCGACGGAATATCATAATTAACCTGAAACAGTCGTAGGATATTTTCTGTACTATTGTTTAGTGAGCAACAACTCATACGTCACAACAATTTGGTGCAACCCCGAATTTAATTGAGCAACAAGCCAACAAAGATCGTTCTCGAACTCTTAGCCTTTCCACACAAAATGTATCTTGCCCGTAATATCATTCCATTTTCTCTGCCTTATTGTTTTCTACCTACATTTTCGTCATCTTCACCATATTCTTTCCACCAATTTGTACAAAATTTAAATTCAAATTCAATACTTTGGGTAAAAAAAACATCTCTTCTTTTTTAAAATATTTCGTTGAAAATTATTCCAATTTTCTGATTTTTAAAAATTTACAGTAAAAAAGACTTCTTTTGTAAAAGTTGCAGTAAATAATTGATTTTCCAGTTGAAAGCATGTTCAAAATTTCAAATCTTTTGATTTAAGAAAAGAATTTGTTAATTGAATCGAGAAAATAGAATTTGTATAATTCGTATTGCATAAAAACAGCCAAATTTAAAATTTGAATATTTTGTTTTGTACAATTCATATTGCTTAAAAACAAATTTTGACCAATAAATAAGGTTTTGGGGAGATGAAAACAACGAAATTAAGCCTTCTTCAACCCGAAAATAGTGCAAATATAGTTGTTTTCTTATTCAGCATGGAGTATAATGTAATTACTCCAATTACTTCTTGGTAATGGTGATTTCTCAGAAGAAGAAAAAAAATCAGATCAAAATTTTGCAATCAACTGAAAAAGAGAGTAAATGAGGAAGAAAAAAAACTACAACTATATAATAAATTAATCAAATAACACATCTACAAGTGAAAATAAATGTCAGAAAAAAGGCAAAAAAAAAAATCTACCCTAAATAAAACCAGAAAAAAGGAAAAAAGATGTGGGGATTTCCTTTTTTAAAAAAATTAACATGGGTTTTGGGAGGTGTCGAAGAATTCCGGGCCAAGTTTGGTACGACAAACCGGACAAACGGGTTGTTTAGATAGCCACGTGTCAGCACATTGAAGATGAAATCCATGATTACAACCGGGAACCATACGAGCCGGTTGATCGGATTCGATATCATCTAAGCAAACAGCACATTCATTTCCATGGACAAGCTGGTTACCGGTAACCTTAGGAAGCTTCTCAAGTTCAGCCGCCGACAACCCATTTTTGACCGTTGGTTTCATGTGTTGCTCAGGTGGTGCGTGGCTTGCGGCGTACCATAGCAGACAAATGTACACCACAAACACTATACTCATACCGGCGCACGGTAGAAATAGGGCTAAGAAAATTGACAACAACATGCTACCAGTTGCCAGTTTGTTGTTTGTTTTTTCGCAATCGTATTTCCTACTAACGCCCTAAATACTACTAAATACAGTACGTTTTAGGTTTTAAGTTGAGGGGTTTTTTGGTTTCTCTCTCCTAAATAGGGGAGTAGTACACACCATATCAATTATGAGCGCAGGTTAAGGGTTTTACTTGAGGTGGGTATTTATATGAGAGAGAGAGAATAAGGGAGTGTTTGGGTGGCGGGAAACTGTGAGCTGGAAAAAGGTTGTTGTGGGTTAACGAGGTTAAAGGGAGGATTTTTATTTCTCTTTTTCAAGGGAAAATCGTGATGAGAGAGAGTTGACGTGGAAGAGTTATTGAAGAGAGGGAGGGAGGGAGGAAGTAACGGCTATTTAAGGGAAGTAGTGGTGTGGAATGAAAAAGTGAACATAAACGACGCGTTTCATTATTGATTGCATAGGAAATTAAGAATAAAAAAGTTAATATTTGAAGAGGAGAATATTGTTTTAACTCTCTTTTTTTTAATGGAAGTTTGCTTCTAAGTTTCTTCCATTATAATGGAGTATTGGACCCTCTTTGAAGAAGATGTTAAATGTTAATTTATGGTACTATGTAAAGAGAGAGAATTTATAGAGGGGGGAAAATTTCTGTTCAATGTGATAAGCATTGGAAGGAGGGATGGGAAATTGGTTTTTTGTGGACCGATTGCGTGTAATGTGTTGGTGGGTTTGGTAATTATGGGCACTTCTAATCTCATTTGGCTGATTGATTTGTTATTGTTTTGGTGTTCTGTTTTGCAAAATGCAAAAAGAGAAGCAAGAATGTAAAAGATGATTTGTTACATATGAATTGGAATTATGTACTAGAAATTATAAAGATTTTAAATTTGTTTTTTTAATATTATTGTATCTTCCATATAACGAATAAAATTTTACTCCATATGAAAATTAGATCACATAATATGATAATAATATTCTATAACTACTAATATAGGAAAATTAGTTGTCCAGAATACAAAAACTATACTCGTACAAGTTTTCATTACTAGCAATCCAAAAAATTATTGAATTCAGGCTTAAAAACTATTGGTATGGAGCTTTTTTTTTTTTTTTTTTTTTTTTTTTGACAAAGGGTAAAACAACAACAGAGACAGATTAGCTGTTCCTTGCCAGCTTGGCGAGATTATGAGCTAACTTAACCTCTTCTCTACCTACCTTGATACAAGATATGAAGGAATAACTATTCGCTATTCTTCTGATGTCTTTGACAATGTTGTCAATGTTCTTATTGGATGATTTTTTGCTGTTCAAAGCCTTGATAACTTCTATATTATCCGTCTTGATTCTCAGACCTGTGGTTCGCCATTCCATATCCGTTAACGCTTTCAGAATAGCGTACGCTTCTGCTTGCTCTGCTGAGTTGGCGAAAATCTTCATTGCGGCTTCTTCGTTTATCTCGTTATTCGCATTCTTCCAAGCTACCGCTGCTTGCCATTGATTTGATGTCGTTCCCTTCTTCCAAGCGCCATCGACAACAATGGTTTGAATATTGGGAATATTTCCATCTCCTATTGTCCATTCTGATACATGATTGTTATTTGATTTTGTGATGTCCTCTTGTGCTGACTTGGCTAGATTTCGAATCTGCCTCTCTCTCGTGGTATTCAACCTGACGGAGTGATCTTTCTTAATCATCATAATTCGATTGGGATTTGGGAGAATCCCTCTGAAAATGACTTCATTTCGATGGGCCCAAATTGCCCATAGTGTTGCTATGAATTCTGACTCCATTATTAAGCCTTCTTCCCTCTTTCTTTTCTTGAAAAGATTGAGAAAATTCTTTATCCACTCCTGAATTTTCAATTGCGACCCATTTCCCGCCACAATGCCGAGCGACCCGCTCCAAATTCTTTGGGTAATTTGGCAGTCTCGAAGCAAGTGAGATGTAGTTTCGTCATGTAATTTGCAAAGGCAGCAAGTTGGGGTAATACCAGCTATTTTCCTCCTGATGAGATTATCTGCAGTTGGTAATGCATTGTTGAAGATTCGCCATAAGAAGTGTTTCCACTTCGGAAAGTAATCCGCATTCCAGAATCGTTTCCAGAAGGTTGGGTTGTTGCGCTGCTGCTGGGTTCCTTCACTAAGAAACCAGTACCCTGACTTTACTGCGTATTCCCCTGATTTTGTGTGACTCCAATTTATCTCGTCTTCTATATCCACCTTCGGGATATGGGTGGCAAAAATTTCCCTTGCATCTTCTTTGGAGAATTGATTCCAAATGATAGAGGGATTCCACGATTTGTTTTGATTCATCAGATCGGACGCCCAGATAGGGGCAACATTGGAGTCGGAACTACGCGCATCTTTAGGGACAAAAGATCTTGTCGGGTGCCATTTGTCAGACGCTAATCTAACCGACTTCCCGTTCCCAATTTTTTTGTACATACCATCTTTGCAGGACCTACTGGCTTTTAGGAGGCTTTTGAATGCGTAGGAACTGTTCTTAGGACCTTCGTTGTCCATAGCAAGTTGAATAGGATCCTTCTTATACTTAGCAACGTACAACTGATGTATTAAGGAATCCTTATTTTTGTGAATACGCCAAGCTTGGTTGAACAAGTGAGCTTTGTTTGCAAGAGAAATGTTCCTAAAGCTGAGACCCCCTTGAGATTTATGTTTTTCTAGCAAGGACCTCTTCCTCCAGTAAATCGGGGTTTTGTCATTTGAGGATCCCCACCAGAATCTGAGGAGCATCGAGGTGATTTTCTGAGTGATTTTTTGTGGGATCAAGTAGGTAGAAATAATGTTGGAAGCTAAGGAAATTAAGATTGTGTTAATCAAAATTAATCTTCCTGATGGTGACAAGTTAGAGAATTTCCAAGATGAAATTTTTTCCCCCACTTTAGTAACCAAAGTGTTAAAAACTGAGGTGGTTCTCCCATCCACTTCCATGGGGCATCCTAGGTAAGAGCCTATTTTATCTTTCTCAGCTACACCGAGGGGTTTCCTCATGATCCTTCTGAATTTGAAGGGCGTATTGGGGCTGAAAATGACATGAGACTTGTCAAAGTTTATCATCTCACCTGATTTCTCACAAAAAGTGGCCAGAGTATTTTTGATGACCCAACAATTTTTTGGAATAGCTCTGAAGAAGAAAAGAGCATCATCTGCAAAAAATAAGTGAGAGATTTGAGGAGCTTTCCTCGCAATTTTGAGACCTTGAAGCTCTTTAGAATCCTGCAATTTCGAGAGATTTTTGGAGAGGACTTCCATGCATAGAATAAAAATGTAGGAAGATAAAGGGTCTCCTTGACGAAGGCCAACTGAAGGGAGGAAAGACTCAGTGGGCTCTCCATTCACCAAGATTGAGTAAGAAACAGTTGTAATGCATTGCATTAGCCAATTGACCCAGAGATCAGGGAAATTCATCCTTTTTAGCATTACCTCAACAAAATCCCATCGAATTCTATCGTATGCCTTACTTAGATCCACCTTAAGGATACCAGCAAAACTACTCCCTTTCTTCCTCTTTCGAACCCAATTGATAATTTCATGTGAGATGAGGCAGTTATCAGTCATCTGCCTTCCTTGGACGAATGCGTTCTGATATTTATCCACCAAGTCGCTCATGATCGGTTTCAGTCTGTTGGCTAGCAGTTTGGCAATGATTTTGTAGGAAGAGTTACAAAGGCTTATCGGTCTGAAGTCCTTTGAGTCTTGGGGTCTATCTTTTTTGGGAATGAGGGTGATGAAAGTTTTATTTTGCTCTTTTAGCATAAAACCTGAGTGTAAGAATGCTTTGACACTCTTGATCACATCAGCCCCAACCAGGTCCCAGTTATGTTGAAAGAAGATCGGAGGAGTGCCGTCTGGACCCGGGGATTTTAGAGGTTTAGAACTGAAACAAGCCTTTTTGATATCTTGATTTGTGAAGGGAGAGTTTAGAAGATCAATGTGATCTTTGGATAAGGTTGTAACAGGTAAGAAGAAGGGGTCATCTTGCTGTATTCGGTTTTCTTCATCATGCCTTATTTGATAGATCGACTTGAAGCTTTTAAGGAACAGATTCTTGATTTCGTTTTGGTTGGAGGTCCAGACTCCTTCTTCAGTTTTCAATGCTTTGATTTCATTTCTTGAGGCTCTCCCTTTGACGCTCTTGTAAAAGAAGGCTGTCGTTTTGTCACCCAATTCGTCCCATCTTGACTTTGCACGTTGTTTCCAAAAAGCTGTTTTATCCTCGATGGAGTTTAGAACCTTGTTTCTAATGTCTTGATCTTGGGCAGCTTGAGAAGGATGAGTGATACCCATTTGGTGGTCCGAAAGAGTGTTGTTAATATCCATCCAATTGATATTATTTTGCTTCTTGTAGTTTAACACCCAATTCCTAATCCTTCTAAGACTATTCTGAATTTTCCTTTGAAGGATGAAGGAGGAAGATCCTGAATGATTTTCTTTCCATTCCTCTTGAAGTATCTCAGTTATTTCTTTGTGGTTTAGACTCCAAGCATCCAGTCTATACGGTCGTTTTTTCTTTCTCGTGGATTGCTCAAATAACTGAAGAATAATTGGGCTATGGTCAGAGAGGAGAATTGGTAGATTCCAGATTTCTGCATTTGGAAAAGAGGATTTCCAAGCATTGTTGCAAAAGGCTTTATCAATGCGCTCGTATATTGCTTCATTATTTGATCGATTATTCGTCCAGGTAAAATTGACCCCCTGATACGGCAAATCAAACAGATGATTCCTTAACTTCCAATCCAAGAAATCTTTTGCCCCTTTGAGATCCTTTGTCCCTCCTATTTTCTGTTGGTTTGTTTCCACTTGATTAAAATCCCCCATTAAAAGCCATTTCCCCACATTAGAGTCTAATAAGGTAGTTAAGGAAGACCAGACTTCTCTCCTATCACAGATATAAGGCGATCCGTAAACAAACGCAACTAAAAATTCATTGCCTACAACATCCAGAATTTTACAGCTTACATAGTTAGGGGAGGAGGTAAGAACAGAAACAACAACATTCGGGGACCAACAAACAAATAACCCTCCCTTACTTCCGACTGAGTCGGACCCCGTACACCCTTTAAAACCTAGCCTATTGAAAATTGGCTCCAAGGCCGCAACAGAATTTTTTGTTTCAGACAGAAAAATAACATCTAACTTCCTATCATTGGCAGTGCTAGACAGGAACCTTAAAGTTTGAGGACTAAGGCTTTTGAGCCCTCTATAATTCCAGCTGAGGAGATTCATATCATCAAGAAAGGCTGTGGGTCAGCCGCACCGTCAACTTGTCTCTTTGGATCATTCTTGACCTTGATTACCGTAGATTTGGTTGCTGAAGAAGAGGAGCTTCCAGGATCCTGACCAAGGTTGTCAGTCTTATCGTCATCACTAAGACCAAATTTCAGCAGTCCTTTACCTTTAGTTTTTCTTTGACGTTTGATTCTCTTTGATTTTCCTAGCTGTGAAGGGTCTTCAGAGGGAGGGAAGTTAAGATCGAACAGTTTTTGAGCATTGATTTTTTGAGCTTCCTTCTCGAAGTTGTGAAGGTATTGAGACAAAATTCCTTTCGGCTCCCAAACTCTTTTCTTCCTTCTTTTATTTTCGCGAATTGGAGAAGGAATGGAAATGGTTGGGCTTTCAAGAGTAGAGCTTTCAGAGAGAGAAGGGTTAAGAGCCATAGTTTCAATTTCGTAATCCCAATCCTCAAAGGGAGGATCAGAAAGAGCCGAGCTAAAAGAGTTGGGCGATTTCGGAGTGTTTGGGGGAGTTTGAATGTCAGAGATAGAATCAGACGAGGAGCTAGTGAAAAAAGACAGGTTTTCAGTGAATTTATAAGGGATTTCCTTTGAGTGCATTGACTGTTTGTCTTTATGTGGGGTTAGTTTGACAGGTGTGATTCTAGGGGTAGTATTGACAAAGTTGTCAACAATTTCCCAATCCGAAAAGGAGAGAGAAGTGGTCCTAAATTTCCTCTTTTGGTACGATCTATGAGCCACGTGCTCATTATCCACAAACAAAGGACAGGGAGATTTGGAATCTTTGCACGAATGGGTTTTTTTGGTTAAAAGGGCAGCGATGACTTCATCATGACTAAGCTGAGTGTTTTCAGTAGCACTTTCGATAGTGAAATCCTGAGATTTTTCCAAGTTTAAAGGGTCGAAAGAATTTTTGCATGGTAGGGAGAAATCCCGAACAGGAGAGTTTGGTGGATTTTTGAAGGTAAGAGTTTCTTCTTCGAGAGATTCGAAATCGAATGGGGCTGAGTGCGAAGGTGAGATAGCATCCAAGTAGGTCAGAGATCCAAATGGGATGAAATAGTCGCTATATGGGTCGTGGGGAATGAGGAGACGGTCATCATCGGTGATTTGCACATTTGTGAAGAGAGAGGCTAAGTTGACAGCTTCATAGGGGGGAAAGAAGTCTAGGTGATGGTTGTTGTTTTCTTGGGGAGGGTGGGAAGATTCAGGATGAACTCTAGAGGAGGAAGCCATTTTTGGTATTTTTTTGATATGTTTCGAGAAAAGGAACTGGTGTAATTTCATTAGGGGATGGGGTAGATATAAATAGGAATAAATAGTGGACATGAAGAGGTCAGTAGAAGGAGAATAAACAGAAGAAACTCTCTTCTTCACTAGAAGTGTCAGTAGAAGAGTACTGAAAATGCTTTGGAAAAAGATATCCGGGTGTTTTTTGAAAAACTTGGTTTGGGGATTTACAATACTACCCTTCTTTTGTGAGAGGAGGATAATATTGTACATTCCTCTAATGACTAACTCAGCTGAAAATAGTTGAAACTTACCTGGATTTTGTCGAGTCACCTCCTTCTTCTGGTAGTTGGGAAGTTTGAAGTCTAATAACTCCTCACTTCTT
This sequence comes from Beta vulgaris subsp. vulgaris, assembly GCF_026745355.1. Classification (NCBI taxonomy): domain Eukaryota; kingdom Viridiplantae; phylum Streptophyta; class Magnoliopsida; order Caryophyllales; family Amaranthaceae; genus Beta; species Beta vulgaris. Next base: position 9,030,221 of record NC_079202.1, on the reverse strand, counting down.
TTCTTCCTCTTTTTGAATTTTCCTGATAACTCCTTAACTTCTTGCCCAGCTGGATCTCCTTTCCTCTTATGCAGGTTGGCGAGCATTGAATGCTCCTTGGGGATTGAATTCTTTGCGTTGCCTTGGACTTTGAAAACTCTGGTCGTTGCCTCTACAGTGCTCTGTAAATTTTGACGTCCTGGCTTGCATTGATGAAAATTGATGACCTTCAAACTTCCACTAACAGACGCACTTGTGGTTTTCCATACGTCTTGATTCATCAGTGGAACATGTTTTTTGCGCTTGTGAGAATGCTGATTTCCAGAACTGTGATCCCTTTTTCTTTTTGAAGTACCTGCTGGATGAGTATCATTCCTGTTTGCATCCATTACAACGTTATGATTCCCTTCTTTGTTCCTTGACTGGCCCTCAGAATTTCCATTGTTTTGCGGAGGGGAGTCGTCATTGTTGGAAGAGTCGCTGGAACTTGAACCGTCATTGTTGTTGTTGTTGTTGTTCTCATCTTCTTCAATGGTTTGTTCGGACAGGCTATCTCCTTCTGTGTCTCTTTCTTCTGAGAGTTGGACAAGATTTATACGCGTCGTTCTAAGCCTCTCCACCCTTTTTAGCCCTATGAGCTTGTTGGTAAATAACGGGGTGATGAAAGGTGAAACTATAGGCAGAAAAATTCCTTGACCTATGTCTTCGAGAACCATTGCAAAGTGATTCTTAGCAACTGCCATTGGGATTCTGCATCTAGGTCTCCTGTGACCAATTCTTCCGCACTTGGAACAGAAGGTAAAGACGCCTTCGTACCTAAAGTCTACCCAGACCCTAGGCCCTTCTTGCCTGTTGAAGTATACTCCTGGTACAAGCGGGTTATTTATGGGGATGAGGACTTTTGCTCTTAGGTAATCCTTGAAGCCTTCCTTCAGTGAGTTTGAATCGAAATATAGGATAGTTCCTAGTTTTTCTAGGGCTCTTCTTGCCACACTCAATTTGTTATACAAAAGGGGGAGGCCTTCCACTTTAATCCAGATGGGGATTCTCTGAAAGGAGTGGGAAAAAAAGGAGTTTTGGGGTTGGCATTTTGTAAATAAAATGAGAGCCCCTTGAAAATTTGCTGATCCTATTTCAATCAAACCAGCTCGATCGCGATCATCAGTGCAAAGAAAGAAAAAGATTTTCCCAACTTTCTTGACTTGGATAGTATCGTGAGTTGTCCATGAAGATGTAACCCAGTTCGAAATTTGTTGTTCCGTGAACTCGCGAATATCCTTAACTTTTCCAAGGATTGTGTTGTAAAGAATGTAATCATCTTGATTTGTATCCTGGTCTTCTGATTCAATTTGGATTCCAACTCTCCTGAGAATGTTAGATTCCTGATTGTGGTGATGATGTTGATGTGGATTATTTTGATTACTCATGTTATTTTGATTACTCATGTTATTGGTTGATGGAAGGGTGGTTAGGCTGTGGTGGTAAACTGTGTTTGGTTTAGAAGAAATAAAAGCACTCCCTCTTCTAGGTTTTTAGAGAGAGATGGTCTCACTTTTTAGAGAGAGATGTTCCATCATGAAGATTTGTAGTTATTGGTATGGAGTTGAGTGTTAGCAGTTGTTGTTTGAACTATAATTGATTTGGAGTTGTTTGTTAGCTGACATAATTTGGATTACAATAGAATTTTAGAGACTAGTGACCATTGTTAAGACCACTAATATCAATTTTTCCTTCATGTTATAAATTTTTTAATTAATGGTGGTTTTGTTATTAGAGATTCTGTGGGAATTTTTTGCTTAGTGGTGCTAACACCATTGCTGATAATAATTCTATTTTAGTTGTTGAGACCTTGGGTCTAAGAGAAGGTATTATGGGAGCTCTTTTTTAGGAGGCTCATAATCTCTATTATATAAGCCAAGGGAGGAGGTGTGGTGTCCTCTTTTGAAGTGACTAAAATACCCTTAATGATCTAATTAATGGAATGAAAAAAATTACAAAAGCAAATCATTTAAAAATTCTCATTCCAACTTGCCATTTAAAACAAGTTTAAAATGGTATATGCATCAAATACTTCAATCAAAAATTAAATGGACAAAATACTTATACCTTATAAAAAAAAGATGGTATACATAACGAGCACATGAAAAGTCTGAACATTCACTACCTTTGATACTCTTTAATTCAGTTAAACTAACTCATTATTTTTGTTCTTTCTGTTCAATATTCATTTACAAAAAATTAATATCAACAATCACTCACAACCTTTTTATTTTTTTACATTAGCGAATTAATATATCTAAATTCATCTAACTGTTGAATTTTTTACATTTAAGTTTAATCATAAATAAAGTATGAATGGAGTATCTAATAGAATAATAAATTTTAAAATTAACGCACGCATCGCGTGCATATAAAGACTAGTATTACTATTAAGCAAGGGTGATAATATCTCGGTTATACAGGCTACCAAAAGAATATGGAAAATTTCCTAGCTATTAATGCTCTTATAAATGATGCAGTTGAGGATTTGAGAAAAATTTGATAATTATAATATTCATCATGTTCTTAGAGAAGTTAATTCTGCTGTCAGCGGGATGGTAAATCGTGGCTATTCTACTACTAATTTCTGTTATTGGTTTGAATCTCCTAACATTGTTTTTTTCAAGATTATCCGTAAGGATGCTTTAAGATTTGTTAATTGGGTTCCTCCTTAATTTTTTCTTTCAAGCTAAAAACAAATTTAATTAAAGATCGTTGTTATTCCTATCTCTAGATCCAGTTGTTGAAAGGTCCACTAATTAGATTTGATAGAACAAAATTGTCCATTATATGGAATAGGCTCTTTGATGAATCCCAACAAATTGGAAACCAAAGTCTATTATAAGTTTATTATATGAATATAATAACATTGGTAGGCAGTCATTGTTGAAAACAAGATTAAATTGTATATTATACAAATAACACACTTTTGAAATTAAATTCTATTGATATGAATCATTTCTTAGAATGGGGGCCGATGATAGAAGTAGCTGCACCGTTCTTTAGTTATATGTTGCTCTTTCGTCTGTTTTTCGTATTAGTCCTTCAAATGCACCAGTGGTACTCTAGTAGTAGTACTCTACTAGACACTTTTTTGTGTTGGAAGCTACCAATTGCTACTTTTGTTTATGTTACTTTTCATCTTTTTTTCAAGATACCTTCTGCTTTTTTAAGGGTTTTTTGAGTGTTTTGCATTTTAAGGGTCCTCATTGCGATCGAGTTGTACGAACAAATAGTAGAAATTTGACTATTTGAATCATTGGTTGCCGGTGATTGGCTTCAAGTGTAATAAACTAATAATGGTTCAACTTCAATTGCTTTTTCAGATTGCACCTGAAATTGTTCTATTAACCCAAATTTGTACTCCCTTTCTAATTTTTTTTTTTCATTTCAATTTTTACTGTGTCTATTTGTCAATATACTTTTTTTTTCTCTTAATATTTTTTTAACCAAATTTAGTATGTATCAAGCATTTTTTTAATATCGTTTATTCCTTTTTCTAGTTCCAACTAATTACTTAATTTGATACTAACTTCTTTTTAAAAAATAACATATCCTTTTAATGAAAAAATGGAACCAATATGATGATATTGGTACTTGCGGCATCTTTAGTTAGATACAAATAGTTTTCCTAAAAAGTGTGAGGATACATCTCTTCACTAGTGAATACCCACTACTCCACTAGAAATAATACATTAAAAATTATTAAATCAATTAGTTGAATTCCTCTAGTTATTAATATTTGTCTCTAATGAATTATCTAGTAATAGATTTTTTTATTAGGAAGGGAGCAAAACTTACCAATATCATTATTTTAAAACAAACGCACTATTTTTGAAATTAAAAGATCTAGGAGTTACAAGACTTCAACCTTTGTAACATCTTTTCCTATATGAGCATTTGCAATTTAAACTTGCAAAATTTTGCAATTTGCATTAGTGGAAATTTTAAGTTTATTATTATACGACGCTACATTACTATAATACTATGTGAGCGAAATTGTCAATTGATTGAAATCTAACCGATATACTTATTTTGTTGAATCAAATATTTGAAGTATCTTATGAAATTCTATTTTTGTCAAAATTGATAAATATATAAAACTCTGTTCCATCAAAATTTAAAAAATCCTAATCAGTGAATGGTAAATTTTCTTTTCTCATTTTACCGATGGAATTTTGAGAGTGCAACTAAAAGTAAGTACGGGCCTGTTCTTCCCAGCTTATTTTCAGTTCAGTTCAGTTCAGCTCCAATAAGTTCAGTTCAGTTCAGCTCCAATAAGTTCAGTTCAGATCAGTTAAGTTCAGTTCAGTTCAGTTCAACTCCATTCTTTTATAATTATTTTTGTTAAATATTATTATTATGTTGGTATAATTTATTTTACTAATTACTCTTATTATTCTTATTATTATTATTATTATTAATATTATTATTATCATTATTATTATGATTATTATTATTTAAATATATATCATTACTATTAAGTATTATTATTATTATTATTATTATTATTATTATTATTGTTGTTGTTGTTGTTGTTTCTATATATTATTTTGTTTATTATAGCTTTACTCATTATTATTACTATTATTATTAGGAGGAACATGATTTAGATCAAAGCACAAATAAACCCACTTTTTTTAGCCATAAACCAATCAAATCGCGTCAAGATGGTTTATGATGTAATTTTTGCGGTCCACAACCCAATCATTATTTTTATATTATTAAATCTAATTATCAAAATAGTAATATTAATTTACTTCTTAGATATTATTGTTATTATATATCATCATCAAGTATTAATATATTAATACAAATAATATAAAATTATTATTATTAATTATCATTATTATCATTAATTATTATTATTATTATTAATTTATGATTATTAATATTATTTATTTATAACTATCATTTAAAAATATCCAAAATACTATTATAATTATTACTCATTATTATTACTTATCTTTATAATTATTATTTAATATTTATATTATTCTTGTTTGAAATATTATTTATATATTTATTACATTCAGTTTATTTCAATTCAATTCAGTTCAGTTCAGTTCAGCTCTGATAAGTTCAGTTCAGTTCAGCTCCAATAAGTTCAGTTCAATTCAGTTCAGTTGTTTTATGCCGAAGAGAACATGCCCTACCACATTGAGGATTATATTTTAGTTGACTGATCAAAATAGGCAATCAGTGACCTCATTTGCAGGGTTTGGGAAATGAGCAAATCAAGATTTCCATAACACAAATATGATGCTGGAGGATCTATTGGCTTTACTGCAATTCAATACTCAATAGTGTGATCAATCATAACTAACAATTGACTTTGATGAAAATACCTTTGAATAGGTCGATTTCAATTTGCCTTTTTCGCGTGATTACATATCCTTTTTATCTTTGAATTATGATCGATGGCTGAGGTACAAATGGTTGTGCGTGCCAGCACTAGGTACTGATGAGTGATGACAGATAATTCGGGACTTCGTATCTTATGAGGTAAAGCCTAAAGGTAAACTAAGTAAAAAAAAAAGGTAGATACTTCAGCAGTTGCATGCTTTTTAGTTGTAATGGTGTATTTTTCAAGTTTCTGATGCACAATTTTCTATCTTATATTTATATACTACTCCTTCCGTTTCATAATATAATACTGATTTCTTTTTTACATAGTATACAAGACAGACCTTTAACTTTTGATATCTTCAATTCCTTATTAATAAAATATATAAGAAGTTGATATTATAAAACTACATTTTGCTGTGAATCTAACAAGATCCCTCATTAATATGTTTTATTATATATATTAGTGAAAATATATGGTCAAAAATTTTAAAATTTGACTCACCTAAAATAAAGCAATCACTATATTATGGGACAGAGGGAGTACTTCTTAGAGTTGACAAAAAATGACCCGATCTAGCAAATCGACCTGAACATGTAACTGATTTACATATGAAATTTTGGCAAAACATATCACATGTAACCCGACTTATACCCAACCTGATAATAACGGATACCTGATCTTGACCAATACTCCATGACAAGATACTGAATCGACACCAATCCCAAAAGACGGATAACTGAAATGATACGACTAGACAACGATCTCAACCCCATTCAACACCTGAGCTGATCAGGATCCGAAACCGATTATAACTCGACGTAACCTATTATTGTCTCGACCTTTACCCGACTTATTGCTACATGTTACCCGATTTTGCTCGGCTTGTTGGTTTTTGATAACTCGACTTGACATTGATTTCACCACATAGTTCATATAACACAACCTGACAAATACTGACCTAAACTTGACTCGAAACTGACCGAAATCGTTATTTTCTCGACCGAATAAGTTTCCTACCCACGCATAACCAAAACCTGAAAGCAGACGCTATGTATACCTGCAATAAACTCGACCCAACACCACATGACCACGAAAGATGACATTAACTGAAATCGTGTTGAACCCGATCGAACTTGAAAGAAGAAACAAATCGAGGCAGACTTGGCAAAATACGATTGTCCCAGCCTGCATCCGAGCTGTTCGATTTATTGTTCTGACACGACCTGACCGAACATGACCTCAAACCTGAGATGACCCAACCTGAACCCGACTCGAGTAACTGAATTGACAACTCTACTACTTCGGGAAAAGCTTTGATAAATTTTGGTGTACCATACTTATGGTACTTTCAAGTTTCAATATTATTATTTTTGCTTGATATTTTCTAAAAACGCAAAATTCTACTCATTTCTAATGACTTTTGCTCATTTACCAACATTAATAAACTTTCTCCAATGGGCAATTTTGTCCAATGAGCAAACTTTTTCGCTCATTTTCTCAAATGAGAATAAGTGTTTGCTCATTTAGAAAATGCAATATTGCTTTTAAATGTGAAACTGAGTCCACCATTGACGAACTTTGAAACTTAAATATTTGTTTTGTCATTGATGAAACTTAACCTTTTCCGATCATATTTTACATTTCATCAATTTGATTGGCCACGATGAGAGAGAAACCATGAAAGACAAAGAAATTGGAGGTGAGAAACAACGAAGGAGAGAAAAATTTTGAGATAAGAGAGACAATGGAGGTAAGAGAAATCTAAAACTTGTTCATTCTTAAATCATCTTTTGCATTATCGATCATTAATTCAGCTCTTAAAAAATCTTGGAAACTCTAATGTTGATTCTTAAATCTAAATTAATTCCTCCATTGATACAATACAGAGCTTTAATATTTGTTGTTTCCATGCATTAATTTCAATGAAGGTTGCAAATTTAGAGGAAAAAGATAAACAATTTAGTAGAAAAATTTGGATATGAGAAAAAAATAATGGAGCAAAGAGAAAATTGGAGGTACAAGAAACAATGGAGGAAGGAGAAAATTGAAGGTAAGAGAAACAATAAAGAAAAAGAGTGAAGAAGAGAGAGATAAGTGATTAGAATTGAGTAAAACTTTGTTCATTTGGAGAATCTATTATAGAATTTTCCAGGGTACACTCAGGTATATCATGAGTGGAATCCTTCTATTCTTTTAAAGTCACAACATATCTTTTTACTTGTAAATCAATGAGAACGGAAAAGAGAAAAATATGGCTCATGTGCTTGAGTAATAAAATAAGACTTTATTTATACACTTATATGAAAAAAGCTTTCTTCATATTAAAATTTGCCAAAAATAGAAATGTTACAACTATAGTGAAATTTTTCTAAAAATAATATGTTTGCAACCTTCAAGAAACGACCTGAAGTATTTGAACATGAGCCAGCTCTATTATATAAGGGAATTGAGGAGCATGGTGTTTCCCTTATTAATTTAATTGACCGCCCCTTATCAAATCAACTACTATAAAAAAAAGGAAAAAACAAAGTCAAACTCAAATATAACATAAAAAAAAAAGTAAATGTTGAAGGCAATCAAGTTATATTGAGCCACCAAAAAAAAAATATTGACTATAAAATTTAATACATTTATGCTAAAAAAAAGTATAAAGCAATATTACATCAATCAAATCTTATCAATTAATTCACAAACACAATCAAGTATTACATCAAAATGAAAAATTAATTTATCAATTAAGAAAGTGAAATAATTTATTTAACACAAATTACTATGATAATATAACATAAGAAATCCTAATTATAAATTTACTTAACAATTTTTTATCGTTCACCAAGTTTAATTTTGAAAACCTAAAAGAAAGAATAAGTAAAAAAAATTAATAAAAGATGGGTTAAGTGATAGAGGCTTAACCTACAAAATTTGGCCAAAAATATATCCAATGTTGAAACTTTTGCCCCTCTTTATACCCAAAAATACTAGAATTTATGTTTGGAAAAAAAGGCACGTATCGCGTGAATAGTTTTCTAGTATGAAGGGGACATTAATAAATTTATGAAAGGAAATTAATAAATTGGCTAACTTGCTCATTAATTTCATATAAGGAACTCTTTATAATAGGGGTACAATCTCTTTGAGGTTAAGTAAAGCATTTAAATACATAATTTCTTAGCTAAAATATACTTTTGCTTCTTTAACATAAAATAATAATTAAAATATAGTAATTCTTGTATGAAATTGCTTTATAATAAAGTTAATATTCCGTTATTTCACCTTTTCTCCTAAAAATATCACTTTCTCACAAGTTAAAATGTCTTTTTTAAACAAGGGGTAACTCATTATATTTTACCATAAAGAGGTCACTTACTAAAAGTGACTCGTTTAGGACAAGAAATTATCCGTATCTTATAGTAAATCAGTACATGTTTGGTTGAAGTCATGGAATAGAAAGGAAAAATAATCAAATCAAGGAGTGATATAATAAAAAAAATTATTGTCTTTACTGGGTGGTTGGTTCAAACTTTGAAAAGCAAAGAGAAATAAAACCATTACCACAAACAAGTGGATTTTGTTACTTAAGCCACCAAATAATAGTTTTAGATTGAGAATAGGTTGAACCAAACAAAAAGAAAGGGTTTGATTATATTTCTTAGAGCCCAAAATTATTGAACCCAACATACTCTAAGTATGAAAATGAGGAATCAATGCTTGTTTAAAACTAAAAACATGATAGAGAAATGAGAATGAAAAGTGAATTATTATTATTATTTATGGTTGAGGTAAGATTTGAAGTGTATAATACACACTTTTAGTTTGTATTCAATATGTTTTTTTAGGGGGCTAGCCAATAGGTTGGTTAAACAACAAAGAGTTTCTCCAACAATACAACTGTTGAAATATGTATTAAATTATTTGGTATTAAGATTAATCAAGAAGCATGGGTCTCGGTGCCCGCTCGGCGAGTCGGGTCCAAAAGTGAAACGCCTTAATAGGATTAACCAAGGATGGGGTGAAACGCCCCCGAAAGGTGTATGTTGTTAAATTAGTGATGATTTTAAAAAGTAATACCGCAAGTGCACAGTGTCTGTTGTTAGCAGATATTTAGTGAATACGGGTCGATCCCACGAGGAGAGGATTTCTATCGATTTTCGCTTAATTATTAATAAACTATCTCAGAAAAATGAATGTTTGATTTGAATAATAATTAAACTAGAAGCAAGTAATATCACAATGCTGATTTAATCAATGAATTAAAAGTCTAGGGCATACGTTCGGTCCATCATGCTCATACCATTCAAAGAATACAAATCGATTCAATAATAAATAAACTAGGGGGTGAGTAATTAAGTAAATGGTTAATCCTTTGGTCGGGTATTAACACTTTCAATTCAACCTATGCAGTACGATCGCTAACATATTCAGAATTGTCAATTGTAATGAAGCCTCTAAGAACATGATCTTTCAATTCTAACTCCAATTAGCAAATTAATTAACTCTTGATATTGGCCAATTACAAGAGTCAAACTATTTAAAACTTATCAATTGGAATTACTCACAACCCTAATCTATAAATCAATCAAATTCAAAGAATAAAAAATCATGGTATAAACATGGCTTCCCTCACTTGCCCTAGAAAAGGACTACTCACTCATAATTGAAATAACTAAAACAAAATCAATAATTAGCCTAGAATTCATAATTGAAAAATAATAAAAATAATAATAGAGCAAGAGAAATACAATAGCAAATATTAATAAAGAAGAAAAAACAATGGAAGAATACCTCTAGAACTTGAATTAATGGAAGAGAAGCAAAAACTAGGATTTCAAGGAAAGAGATGAAGAATAAACGTAATACTAGAGTTTTCTAGGAATAAAAGCATGAGAGAGAAATAAAATAAATCTCCCCTCTTTATATTTTCCTCTAATCTAATCTTTTATCAGTCCAAGAAAAAGAAAAATAAGAAAGTAAACTAATAAAAGAAGTTTGATGATTGGGCGATAGTAGCGACGACGACCACAACTTGCGTCCAGCTCTTATGTGCGTCGTAGCTCGTCATTGGGCGCTGGCTAACCAGCGAGCCAAGCAGCACTCTCGATAACGCATGGGCGGCAGCCCATTGGGTGCTGGCCAGCCAGCGGGCTAGGCAGCGAGCTTCGACAATGCATAGGCGTGGGTAGCCCATTGGGCGCTGGAAATTGGAATTGCGGCAGCTTCCTGGGTCAACTTTCGAAGGCTATTTCTTGCGTTCTAGGAATCTTCTGTAAGCGTATGACGTATCGTTGGGAAGATCTTTAAGCCTAGTTTCCAATGCAACTTGAATCACTTCATTTCGATTTGTAGAATTCGAGTTATGATCAAAAGGGTGAACATATGTCGGTTTTTATCACTTCGAAAATAATGCGTTTCTTCGTTTTCAACTCAAATTTACTCTCCAAAGATATGACGCGATCCTTATGGAAGCTACTTCACATAATGTGATTATAAGGAACAAGAGAATAGTCCATGCACATAAATTCACCGATCAAAAGCCACCATTCATCAACTCCCTTTACAAGAATTATCCCATTCATCCAAAATCACTTCGGAAGCGTCCAAATAGCTATGAAACTATCTGAAACATTAAGAAAACCGCAAACGAAGCGTAATAGAGCACATAATAGATAATCCATGCTAACGGCCACTAAAAATGCAGCTATATGAATCAATATGCTCTAAAAATGCAACCTAAATATGCCTAAAAACTCTATATAAAAATGATTTATCAATTAGTATACTGTATTTTTTGTAGGTTTGGTTTAAGGCCAATCCTATTTAAGTTAACTAGAGGGTAATATATAAACCCTCTTTAGGTATTCTTGCCTCCTCGGCTGATGATGATCATTATTCATTTTGTAATTTGTGCTATTTCTTAAATTTAATAACATCAATTCTCCTAACTACATGGACGTAACTAACACCTTATTAACTGGTGAACTAGTTGATTTGTTTGCCCTTGGGGAAATTGGTTGTATTGGTTTGAAATTTAATAATATTACCTTAATTAGAAAAAAAAACCGGTGAACTATATTAAATGTTAAATGTTTGTACAAGTTCGTTTTAATTATTTGTTTGTTAATTACATCTCTCACAACAATAACTTTATAAATATAGGGCATGTTTGGCAAAACCAGCGGTTCTAGTAGCTGTTAGCGGTTGTAGTAGCGGTAACTGTTGGGGGTAGCTGCTAGCTGTCTACTAGTAGCTATCAGCGGTCAGCGATTAAATTAGTTGTGTTAATTAGAAGTGTTTGGCAAAAGTAGTTGTTGGAATTGTAAAAGATAAAAAAAAAATAGTTAATAATTCTACCTTATGCTAATATATGGGATTTATTTGCTAGACCGCTACCTCTAAATCTCAAACGTTACTTATAGTAACGTTCCACAACCGCTACTCATAATCTACTCCAACTGCTACCCGCTACTACAACCACTACCTTACCAAACACTCATAATTTTCTTAAGTAAGTAGCCTTTCAATTTTGTCCAACTGCTAACCGCTACCTCAAACGCTAGTGCCAAACAGGGCCATAGTCAGGTTAGTTCAATCTGAATCGGGCCACTCCCGGCCATGAAAGCCAAAAGAGTTGGTGAACTACCCAACTCCTGAAAAATAATTAGAAAGAAGAATCTTGTACTTAAAACATGCAAAAAAACATCCAATTGATATAGAGAATACCTTGCTTTTATATAAGGTAAAATTCGAATATACTGTTACCTCCTCTCTTAGCATCAGAGTAAAATATTGATGGGTTTAGAACGATTCTTCTCAAACATATATGCTCCCATTTGAATGGAAGAGATTCATTCTTGAGTTTGAACTTCGAAGATTGCGATTGCAAATCTTTCCATTTTTTTTAATTGTTTGTAACACTTTGACTTTTATATTAATTGATATATAAATTTAATTATTAATATCTTTATTATTAGTGAAAATTATATTAATATTAATAAATCTTCATTGAGATAAATTAAACATCATTCCACAAACTAATACTTCATCTGTTTCAAAATATAAGACAGTTTGAACTTCAAAATATAAGACATTCATGCTTTACGAAAATTTGCTTTGATCATAAATATCTCTTGCAATATGATAAATAAAATTATACCGTTGGATTCGTCTTGAAAAACACTATAGTAACATTATTTTTTTAAAAATTTCTATCAGTATAAATTTAGAGTAATTAACGGTCAAAGTTCGATCTCGAACATCGTGCGTGCCTTATATTTTGAAACGGATGAAGTATTTAGTTGAGAAGTTTATAATAGTTTGATTGTGAAAGCTAGTACTCCCTCTGTATTTTTTTTATCTTTCCTACTTTGACTTTGCACGTTTGCCAATGCACTTATTCTACATTAAATATCTCTCATTACATATTAGTAAAAATCATAATAATTGAATATTAATAATGTATTCATTAAGACGAACCAAACAAGACCCCACATGACTATATTTTTTCTTATATATTGAGCAAAATCTAAAAGATTCTCTGTAATTGTGAATAGTGTCAAGATTCTAAGTGAGAAAGATAAAAAAAATATAGAGGAAGTACATGTGAAAATGTATTACGTGAGAAATGAGAAATACTCAAGAGTCACTCCACTTCATTATAAGAGTCACCTCTTATTCATTAAAGCCACATCACAACCACCTATCTCTAAGAAAATTAATATATCAAATTATATTTTTTAAAGGTTAGAATCATAACACTTCTTCATTAAGTCACATTAAGGTTGGAGTCACAACAATCTTCATTAGTGTTACAAAAAATTTCACTTCGAACCCCAAATTTTATAAAAGTTTGGAGTCACATCACGTCTTCATTAGTGTTAGAATCATAGTACTTACTCATTAGAGTCGCAATTTTTCTCATTTTTCATTTAAATGTCAAAATATTGCAATTAATATATATATACATATATATATATGTACATATATATATATGTACATATATATATATGTACATATATATATATATATATGTACATATATATATATATGTATGTACATATATATATATGTGTGTACATATATATATATGTGTGTACATATGTATACATATATATGTATATATATACATATATACATATATATGTATATCTATTAAAAGTAGACCTAGTCATTAAATGAATTAAATTAGTCACCGAAAGAGATTAACCTGGTCACTATTGGGCCAATTTTTTTTTAATATTTGGCTTTTCTTGCCTAATTTTAATTTAAAAATAGCGATTTCTTATAAGACAAACACTATTTAAAAAGAATGGATGTAAACTAAATCATAGTGGTGTAAAAAAAACCCTAGCCTCCATCTCTCTCTTTTTTCTCTCTAAAACCCTAGCCTTTCCTTCTCCTTCTTCATCAGTTAGGGGCTGTCATGGATTTCGTCCATGGTAAGCCCCCTTTTCCCTTTTATTTTCAATTTTTAGTTTATTTTCTTGTTTTGTTGAATAAATTAGTATCTCTCTATGAAATTTCTTCAACCCTGTTATGGGGTTTTTTAGTCTCTGTTGTGGAGATCTCCTTCTCTCCTATGGGAGTTGCAAGCGTGATTTTTTTATTTTTAGGTATGAGAAATTGTTCTTATTGGTTGAAGTTCAAAACTCAACATGAAGGTATTGGAATCTCGGATGCGGTTAACATGGCTCGATCAAGAATGCTTTTCCCAGACTATGTCAGAATGATAGACTTACTCATCAATAGTTGTTTGATTCAACAAATACAAGGAGGATGCGCTGTATTGCTCCATCTGGGTCATTATAGTTTCTTCGAAGACGACTTCGATTTAACCTTGTTTAATTATATTTTGTTTTTCTTTAATATCTATTGTAGACGCCATTTGACCTTCAATTAATGAAATTTCTGTTTAAAAAAATGAAGGTAATATATGAAATTTTTTAGGAGAAAAAAGATTGGATGCAAATATAAAATAATTACCCTAATAAAAGAGCTGTATTAGTCAAAGGGAATTTTCTCTTGAAGACGGTCAAAATAATTTGAAAGACATAAAAACATAAAATATCTGGGGGCAAGATGCAAGTTGGAAAACCTGGGGCTCAGAATTTTGTCGGGAATTAATATTTTTCTACATTCACACTCCTTTAATTATTAGGATTAATTGTGGTAGAATTATCTTGCCACTATGAAAGGCGGAGCATTCCACTAAACAGTGGAATTGGTAAGCTTCCTCTTTCTGTTATTGGTTATTTTTTTTAAGGAAAATTGACATAAATAATTTCAAATTTTATCTGTTTTGTCAAAATAATTTTAACTTTAGATTATTTTAGAATAATCTCAACCTTTTGAGAGGACTTTTTCAAAGTAAGTCAAGTTAAATTTTTTTTTGTCTGCACTAATCCATTTTAGGTTTATAATATGTTGAAAATTAATAGTTCGAACTATTTTGAGAAAGAACTCCTAAATTTGGGATTATTTTAAAATAATTCAAAGTTGGGATTATTATGAGAAGACTGGTGAAAGTTGGGATTATTCATTGTCAATTTTTCCTTTTTTTTATTGTAAAAATAATATCTTTGTGACAAAGATTTTTTTTTTTTTTTGAGTAAGATGAAGGGGACTCGTTTGAGGAGAGAATATGAGGAATTACGCAAATGAGTCCCATGAAGTTTGATCCATAAACTTCATGGATAAGAGATGAGAAGCGATACCACTAATCAATTACCTCAACCTTTGTGACAAAGATAGGTTAGCTCTTAAGTTTTAGCTTCTCTATTTATTGTTTGTGTAAAGTACATGATCAATAATTATTAGCTGATTAATATTTTTTTGAGGTAAAATGATTGATAAAATCATTGAAACTATTTATTGGTGGAGATTTTCTTGAAAATGCTTGGTAAAAGGATAGTGAACTTGACCAGGGCCGTCTTGAAGATTTTGGATCCCCGGTTCTAACATGAAAATTGGGCCCCTAAATTTATAGAAAATAAAGATGGAAGGTTAGAGTTCTAAAGATGGAAAGTTGAAAATCTAAAGATAAATCATTGATAAATTTATTAAGGGTGGGAACAAGGCTTTTTCTTGAAATATGAAGTAAAATTTTCAAAATAATATATTTTGGGGCCTTTATAATTTTGAGGAGCCTATGCTGTTGGGCTCCTTGCACACCCTCATTTAACCCTTTGAACTTGACTTTGCTACAAGTCCTTGAGGACCTTGGCTTTTGACTTCCAAATCAATGAAATATCTTTACTTATGAAAAGAAAAATAAAAAGGATGGTTAATGTGATGCGACCAACTTTAGAATAAGGTAGGCATTTCACTATCAACATCACAACCACTATTTTGAAAAGCTCATACTAGCTATTAGTAGCAAATAGAGGTTGTTTTAACCTTCTCTCAAGTCTCAACCATTTAACCTTCTCTAAACCAAAAACTCTTATTAAATATTTGTCAATTTATTGAGTATAATTATATTATAAAAAGATACATTCCTCATACTATAATATCATTTCCTAT